>NW_026612586.1:0-82142 GCF_029931775.1 Euleptes europaea | reverse complement strand
AAGTAAAATTAATCTCTTTGCAATTAAGGTTATAACGCAGGGAAAAAAATATGGAAAGCGAAAAATAGGGTCACATTTACATAAAACCACTAAATTAAAGACATATATTTCACTGTAATGAAAGCTGTCAGTTTTCATGTGATGCCATTGACTAGTTTGCTTATGAGGTCCAATCACGCAAAATTGATGCTGAGTTCACGTACTGTTCTTCTCACTTTTAAGACCTTGTCTCGTGTATTATTGATGACATGCTCCATATGCAAATAAACAGGTGCTGATCAGCAACTGCTGTTTCACTTTTAAGGCCCTTATGGAAGCTCCCTAAGCAAGAACCTGGCAAGCCTCTTTAGCAGAATCAATGCACATAAAGCAATTTGATAGCACAGGACGATCAGCACCAGGTTAACTACCATTAGAGTTGCTACTGCAAAAAAGCAACGGCCCCGCTGCCATTCACGGCCTGCAGAAAACTCTCGTATGGATGGGCTTCTTCATTTATTTCAACTGAGGGGCAAATCCACAGAAGCAACTAAGTGTACATCAACTTAAGTAAGGGGAAAGGCACCAACAAATGGGGAAAACTCTTGCACAGAGAAGTTCCTGCATACACATGAAGGATTCATTTTCTTTCGGCATCGGGTACCAACGCTAAGTTTGGCACAACTTACTTCCTCTTTAATCCCATTCTGTCCCTCATGATTACTTCATGATTAAGTTTTCATGATTACCTTATGGTTAGGTCCCTCATGATTACCTCATGATTAAGGTTTCAGTCAACCACAGCTATGGTAAACCTTGTCTCTTCAGATGGAGAATTTACGAGAGATTTATCACCGATATAACGTTTCAGAAATCAACGAGCAGAAAATCCATTCACAATTCAAAGCAGTGAAAGGTTTTTAAAATGGCTCCCATCCCTGTTCATTATAGAGTTGGCAAAGTTGATTTATGTAATTATTTGTCGATTATCTGTTTGTGTGTTTCAACTTCCAGCACAATCCTGAAAAGGGGGGGGGGGGAAATGATGCTAAGAGGCAGCGTAACCCCTGTGCTGGCATTAATGCCCACTTGCACTGTGCGAATGGGCACTAATGCTGGCACAGGACGACTTATACCGGTGCTGAGAAGCGCAACAACACAAGGCATGGGCACTGGCAGAGCCTTGCCGGCAGCATCTCTCTGGCACAGGGGCTCGTACCAGCACCACAGGGGGCTTTCCTAGGGGCAGGGGTGACTCTAGTCAACTTCCTGAGCCTTTCACCCCGGGAACGCCCCTTTTTGCTGGTGCAAACTTGTACTTTCTAAAATGGTGGTGGAGCCCCGGGGAACTGTATGGAGCAGTTTCACAGGGCTTGGGGGAGATTTTATTTTATTTTTTGCAACTGCAAGCCGCTCAGAAGGTGTCTCGGCTGGACGGTCCCCAGGAGCCCCACAACTACCCTTCCCTTAGGATTGCTCTGCCAATGTTTCAATTTGTTCTTTTAATAAGGGTTTGAAGCAACATGTGATAATGTGAAAATTACAGGACAAGAACAGCTATAAATTAGCAGAGGACCAATGAGGTATGCTGCTTATTTTATCCATATCCACATTACAGGCTAATGACACACCCTGTAAGCAAGTAACACAAGGCTGAGTTTCATTCTACTCACGCCGTCAGTGGATTGTCTGTTGTCAAATACATCGTCATAACAAAGAAAGGCTATGCAGCTTGACATTTCTTTTAATATGACAATGTGCTTTATTATTATGCTTAGAACGCTGAGCTCCATTTCATAGAGCGATCACACACACAAGTATTAAACGTTATTATGAAGGCTGCTCTATTATACACACTTAAGATCCACTGATTTCAATTGGAATTAAACATGCATGAAAATGGCAATTTGTGTGCTTGCAAATATTTCAAATACAAAATGTGGAGTTGTTTAAAGATGCACTTAATACACACACATCTCAGTTCGCCCTGGCGGATCCAACAAGCTATAAGTGCAGCTCTGATTGCAAAAGAGCTCTTTCCTATTTCTTCCTCACTGCGTTTCCTGAATAGCTGCTCCTGCTGGCCAGGAGACTCTATGGAACTGCATGGCATGAGGTAATGCAGAATACAATGGGGGGAGGCTATCAGCAAACCCCCCCTCCCTGGGGGAAGGGTTGCCAACCTCCAGGAACTAGCTGGAGATCTCCTGCTATTACAACTGATCTCCAGCCGACAGAGATCAGTTCACCTGGAGAAAATGGCCGCTTTGGTCATTGGACTCTATGGCATTGAAGTCCCTCCCCTCCCCTCCTCAGGCTCCCCCCCAAAAACCTCCCGCTGGTAGCAAAGAGGGACCTGGCAACCCTACCCAGGGGGGACTACTTGCTGAAGTGGTAATGCTTTCTGCTTTTGAAAGTACACCTCTGTATGCAAGCCTTACCAATAATTTACTCTTTATCATGTCATACCACAATAATGAATCACATTCCATGTCAGAATGTCCCAACTTGAAACTGAAAGCCAACCTATGTTTTAAGGAGGAAAAAAATACATATTTCCTGGGACAATTGATTTAAAAATGTAGGAGAGATTTGCTTGAATGTCCCGCCGTGCAAAATTTCTCCCAGAACACTAAAAACTAATCCATCATAGACAATTCTAATCTTATCCGACATTTTGGCTTTGCACAGGCAGGGATTTTATGACATGGGAAAGATTCAAATATGTGATCACACACCTCAAACAGTACAGTCCTACCAGTATTGTACCACAGGATTTTTCTGTATGTTTGTTTCCTTGAGTTTCCGCAAGCATCAGATGTTAGCAAAGCTAAAAATCAATGCAACTGGGGAAAATGTAAACACACGCCAGCATTCTACGCCTCCCCGCATGTAAAACAGCAGAAAGATAAACCCTAGAGGGTGCTCAGAGATGCTCAAACAGATTATGACTGTGTTTGAACTATTGCAAAACGAATACAAGGCAGACTTTGGATCAAAAAGGTGAACTCAGTTATGGCTGCTTTATGTGCATAGGCAATGTTTCTGTCCAGAATCCACAGGACCACTGGCAGGCTATTGGCTCAAACTGTACAAATACCATCTTCTACTCGAAATCTTAATTGGCCATGGAGCTGCGGACAATGGAAGAAGAAGGAGAAGGAGAAGGAGGAGAAGAAGGAGCAGAAGAAGAAGAAGGAGAAGAGAAGGAAAAGGAGAAGATATTTTTATATGCCGACTTCCTCTACCACTTAAGGGAGAATCAAACCAGCTTACAATCACCTTCCCTCCCCCTCCCCATAACAGACACCCTGTGAGATAGGTGAGGCTGAGAGAGCTCTAAGAGAGCTGTGACTAGCCCAAGGTCACCTAGCTGGCTTCATGTGGAGGAGTGGGGAAACAAATCCAGTTCACCAGATTAGCCTCTGCCGCTCATGTGGAGGAATCAAACCCGGTTCTCCAGATCAGAGCTGAGTGAGTAGTCAGAAATGGGGGGGAAGAAAGAAGTGCTCCACAGGTACAAACTTCACCTGACTCCCTCATACATTCAGCATAGTACCCCCCCCCCCCATTGAGTGCTGCTTCCTTGGCAAACTCCTACTTCTTTGAATACTACTTGAGCTTCAGTGTCTCCAGCATTACGCTGAAGAAATCCAGCATGGCTAACACCCAGGTTCTTTTTCAAATTAGGTAGATTGCTCTGATCAGTGAAGTTTGAAGTGGTGCAGATAGTCATATAAAACTCACAGGGGAGGGAGGAATTCCGACACAGTTCTTATCAAGTATCACAGACAGTTTCACAGACTGGGCTGTTTCCCTCTTGCAGTGCTCCCGAAAGCAGAGCCTTATGGCAGGTATTCATTTGTACTCTTTTAAACCCATCGCTTCAAACTGCTGTTCCATGCCACATATTTAAGTTCAGAACAGAACGCCTCACGCCTTCGGCGTAGCTTTACGTTTGAGTACTATTGTGGGTAAACACAGAAGACCGTTTATTGGTTTTTATCTTGCTATGATGAGCACACAGCCAGCTGATAAGTGGCTCTTTGCATCATTCTGCCAAAGGAGGAGGATTTTATCACAGACCTTCATCAGGCCACAGTTGAAAATTCCTGAGGGTTAGCTGCATCCAGTTGTTGCAGCAAAAGCAGAAACTTTTGTGGGCTAGAGGCCACTTCATCGGGGGCATGAAGTGGGCTCTAGCCAGAGTGGTGTAGTAGTTAAGAGTGGTGGAGGCTAATCTGGTGAACCAGGTTGGTTTCCCCACTCCTACACATGAAGCCAGCTGGGTGACCTTGGGCTGGTCACAGCTCTCAGCCCCACCTACCTCACAGCGTGTCTGTTGTGGGGAAGAGAAGGGAAGGGGATTGTAAACTGGTTTGATTCTCCATAATACGTAGATAAAATCGGCATACAGAAACCAACTATTCTTCTTCTCATGAAAGGCTGTTCCACAATAAATCAGTCACAGGCCATTCCTGAAAGGGGGGTAGTTAGTGGACATTTAAAAATAAATTAAAAATGATTAAAATGATTAAACACACACACACACATACAAACAAACGTGAAACTCCCTCATTGGGTTTCACGGGGCCACGCCCCCTATTTTTCAGATTTTAAGCTGGCAAAATGGCATGTTCCCAGGGTGAACAGGCTTTGAAAGCTGCCTAAAGGCAGCTCCACCCCAGGAATGGCCTGGGAATGCCCCTTGGACACCAGCACAAGCACTTGCAACTGAAAAACTCCATCGGGGAGGCAGTGCTGGTGCACGAGGCTCGTGCTGCTGTGTCGCTACCTGGAGCTGGCATAAATCGCTTTGGCCCGGTGTCCATGCCACTTTGTATGGCACAAGTAGCACGGGCATCAGTGGTGGGGTCACGCCTGCTCCTAAACAGCTCCGCCCCCTTCAAGATTGCACGGTTTTAGTCTTCAAGATGCCACAAGCCTCCTTTTTGTGTCATCTGATTTGGAATATTCAAAACAGAGGTGATGACATCTGGCACTGGGTGGTTATAAGGAGCACAGTGGTAGATTACCTTTCGGTAAATGGCTGTCTGTACTCACCAGATGTCAAAACATTCTCTTGGGAGTTTGGCCTCCTGGCTGCTTTAGGCTGATGCTTTGAGCAGAAAGAGCTGCTGGTCTGAAGAGCAGCATTCTTAGGTCTTTATAATCTGTTCTCTGAATCCGCACTTGCAATTTATGCTTCTCGCAAATGGTAGCTGGGAATCGAATAATGCTGAACTACTCCATTCTATCTTTTTAAAAAATTACATGCAAATGTAATATTCATATAAGTGTACTTTTTATCCTATCAGTCCTCTGCAAAGGGATTTTCCATTTAATGCTTCAGGTTTCTTTCGGTGTAATTTAGAAAGCGAAGGGGGGGGGATGAACTGAAGGCTAAATGCTGAAAGCACTTTGATAAACCAGCCGAGTCATCACTAAAATAGTCCCACTCTACTGCCCTCAGTGTCGCTCTCTTCGAGTGGCATTTTACAATCCGGCTATGCAACGTAGCCAGTTCAAAGATGCAAAACTTGCTGCTCTCATACGTACCTGATGATACTTTATAGCAATTTGAGCCTGAACAGAACAAACTGTTAATGGCGGCGATCGGGCATGGCGCTCATCAGGCTCGCCGGGCTTCCAAACCAATGTGGATCCTTGTACGAGATCTGACATTTAATCCATCTCAGGAGCAGTGCGAAGGGATTAAACTGGCTCCCCTTTTATAGCTATAATTCACTGAAACAGCACTTGCATTATACAGCAGGTGTTTCTGAAGTATTTGTAAAAGCTGGGAATCAAACGATTTCAGCATAGTTCATAAATTGCTAAATTAACCTTAAGGAATACCTTACAAGGACAGACGCTCAATGGCTGTGAGGAAGTGGCGGGTGATAAAGGAAGTTCTAGCAACATTTCCACCAAAGAATTATTCTGTTTCAAGCTTTGATGATACACATTTTTTAATCCTCAGGAGAAAAAACTCAACTTTCAGTTTCCAGTCATCCTCAGTAAGGAGGCAGAAAGAGGAGATTAAGAGAGCAATTCTAAATAGGTCTATTCAAAATCCTACTCAGGTCTACTCAGTGGGCCTTATTCCCAGCAAAGAGTTCTTCGGATTGCACTGTAAGGCTCAACTCTATGCTTTACTTTAATGATACTGTTCATATGGACAATTTGGCCCTGAACTATGTCACACTGAGATCAAAAATTAAAGAAAAAGAACTATCTATCTATCGATCGATTGATCGATCGACTGACTGACTGGGATAAAAACTTGGCAACTGCCAACGTAGTATTAAAATCCACCCCTGCTAAAAGAACCCTCAAATTCTCAACTATATGCATTAATAAGTTCCCCTCCTACGGCTTACTCAAAGGTGAGTATCTTTGAATGAGCCCTAGTAGGGGGACTAACTTCTGAGCATAAGATTGCAATGTCAGAGTGCCTTCTTTTCTGTTCATAATAATAATAATAATAATAATAAGCAGACATCCCCTGCTCTCCCCAACAATGCTGCAAACTGTCATTTCATTTCCCTTCTCCCCTTTGCCAGAAACATTTCATCAGAGAAACAGGTAGAGGAAAGAGGGAGTCAGCAACAATTGTATGACTGGTGATAGGGTAGAAAAAGGGGCTGTCTTCAGGCTCACTGGGTGGTTGGAGGGAGGGGAGAACCCCCCCACCCCACCCCGGTATTCTACCAGTTCAAACAATCCTCTGTAAATCCACTCACTATCCCAGACCTTGTATTTTAGTTCATACAACAGCTTAATAAACACTTCCCTGACAAATGTCATCATGGAAATGCCAGCTACGCACCCTGAGTTTAATATAAAGGCATTTTGATTCCCTTTACACTTAATGCAGCAGGTATTATGATTGCCGTTTGACACAGTGATAAATGAAAAGGCCTCGTCATTGAGTTATTCAGTCAGAAGCAGCAGTAACTGTTACAGTCAGACTATATAAAAAAGGTGATTTTACAAGTTCCTGTTTTTATGTAGTTCCCAGCATTCTCACTGGAATCTGGGAGGGGGTGAATCAGCTCTGCATGCTCACAATAGAAGACTTTGTTAATCTTTACATTGTAAGCAGTAGGAAAAGGAATAGAAATCTGTTCTAAATGTACATCAAGGTTTATTGACTTAAATAATCTCTTGTCAAAATGTCACCACCAAATGGCTAGGTTCAGATATTTTGGCATTATGTGAATGAACTTTGAGATTCTTAGGCTCACATACTTGTCCCAAGATTATTTCATGTTTTCCTCTGAAACTGTAAGAAAGAAGTACAAACAATAATGGAATGGGATTAGGATATTTTTCTCCTCTCTCCCTCTCTGCATTTCGATGCTTGGGGAATTAAAGGGATTCACAGGTTTCTACCAGTTTTGCCTTTCATCCAGCCTCTGCATGTTCAAATATAGCCCTCTGCAATAGACTCAAAGAAGAGCTTTGCTTATAGAGAACTAACTTTAGGACATTATGAAATTAACAGACTGTTACTGAGCCAAAAGGACGAAAGTTCTTAGGAGGCTAGGAAGGGGCTGCACCAGCTTCTAGGCCCCTTGCGCCAGGGCCCGTGCCACTTACACCATCCAGGGTGGCACAGATGCTGGCGGGGGGGGATGCACGCCCTCCTCCTGGTGCTGCCGTGGCAGCGCCACTCAGGGACGCTATCACAGCCTCCGCCAACGTCTGGATGGCACACCTCCATGCACCATCTTACCGGGGGGCATTCCCAGGCCAGTCCAGTCGAGCCGCATTTAGGCGGCCTCCTAAGCCCTTTCAGCCCGGGAACACCCACTTTGCCCTTACTTGCACTTACGCCAACGTTTGAGGTGCTGAAGCCCCATGGAACCCTATAGAGCAGTTCAACAGAGTGTGCACGTAAGGGCAAGGTTTCAGCTTCAGTGGAGCGGGGGGAAGGACTTCCTTTGGTGGCAGTGGGCTGTGCTGCCTCCTCTGTAAAGAGCCTCCCCCGCGCCTTCATGGAAGCCCCGTGAAGGCGCGCGGGGGGGGGGGACCCCGAATCTGCTGAATTTATTCGGCTCCCCCGTTTCCCACCTTTTTTTGAGTTCGGTTCATCCCAAACTAAAAACAGTCGAATCGGGGGAAATTCGGCTGTTTTTCGGTTCGGGATGAACCGAATCGACAGCCCTACCTGTGGCCATATGGGAAAGAGGTCATTTGTAGCCCATAGCAGGTCAGTAGCATCACCCCTGTCAGCAATCCAGTACACCAGAGAGGAGGCAAGAAAGGGCTTCATTATATGTTGCAGTACACTACAGGCTACAATAGACTTTCCCAGCAAGCATACAGATTCTAGGTCCAAACAGATATGGTATGACACGGATTCTGGTCATCTGAAATCATCTTAGTTATAGCTTCAATAGCTTGTTTAACTCATGTTGAATTCTGAACAAATAACCTTGAGAACCCAGTTTACTGGCAAGTATGTTTCTGTAGGAACACCATTCTGTGAATGATATTAACTTTTTAATTAAAGCAAAGCAAGTTGGGACAATACGGATACATGAGCATATACCTCATCTCCATTTACAGAATGAGGCAAAGTCTTGCCCTTGTACTAGGTAAATAGACAACTTTATGATAGCCTGTTTTTTAAAAAAAATTGTGACCTTAATAAAATGAGAAGGCGGTGGCAAGATGGGGAAAAAGTATCTTTAAAAAAGCGCGCACAAACATACAAAACACCACTTTCCTATTTTCAAAATAAAAAAATGTGTCCGTTGCTCAAGGTCTTCCTGAGCGAGAATATACTTAATTGATATGCAACAGTATCATCCCGAGGGGATCACTCAAAGTAGACCTATGCTCTCCTTGTACGCTTGTTTTCATTAAGCTTAGAAAGCAAGAATTCGTGTCAATTATGCAGAACACACATATGGTGATGCAGAAGAGAAAGGAAAGTTTGGAAACCAGAGAATGATAAAAGAAGAAGAAATGAGAAATATTGTACACAAAGCAACATGCCCTTTGATATGGGTTCAGAACCGGATTGCTGATTATGCTACAGGAGTATGATATAATTAACTTGCATTACTCTGGGCAGAGAGGGAGCTGATTCCAATCCTGGTGCACGCTATTTCTGATATAGTTTTTGAGTTAGCCGATAGCAGTTGTCTTCTCATAGTCATTACCACAAAACCGATGGCTGAAAACCCCACATTGGTGCTGCTATCTGCATAGCTGTGCTAAAGGTCACTATTTCCCTGAGAAATCACAGGGGAGTGAAGGGTAAAAGCCCTGCCTTTCAATTCAGAATGCTTTCTTTTCATTTCAATGGTTGAGGGAATGTGAAGCAAATCTTAGCTGAGACAAACCTGTTTTCATATCCTGGTTCAAATTCCTTTCCTTTTATCCCTTAGAAGCTCCTTGATCAATTGATCTTGAGCAGCATATATCTAGTGTTGGAGGGATATAAGGACTGAAACAAATCTTGCCACTGACAATGTAGCCTTGGGGTCCCTGTCGCTTAGTAAAAAAGGCATTATGTCAGTCACAGAGGCATTGGATTTGTATATTAAAAGGGGGGAAATATAGTGCGATCGAAGTTCCTCGTAAAAGCGGCATTCCAAAAGGGCATGGGCTAATGAGTCAATAGAGCCAGAAGAGCAAGGGCAGATCCTGTCTATGGTATATTCAGAATTCTGCCCTGCATTACCATAGAAGGGTTAGCATTCAATCTAGCCAAGCAAAAAGCTCTACAGAGACGAGGAGTTGTTAGATAATATGTATAGGCAGGCAGACCACGTGGAGGGGGTATTCCGAAGAACTGGGATGAACAGACGCGACGAGCACGAAAAGTAGTGCTGTTATAATCGAGCTCTTTAATGCGCTTTTTAATTTTGGCAAAAGCTTCAGTTTTCCCAAGATCTGATATCATATCCTGCGAGAAGCCCAGCAACGCCAGTTTCTCATCTAAGATTTTTTGCCATGAGTATTTGAAAGGGTCATGCTTCAGAGAAGCTAGGAACCCCTCAGTGCTAAAGCACAGTTTAAGGTGGAGTTTAAAGGCGGCCAACCACGCCCTAGCTTCAAGTGACATTTGGCCAAACTCGGAAAGGAAAGGAAAAAAGGTTCAAATTGTGAGAGATAGCCAAATTGTCCTCAAAACTAGAGAGTTTTTTCCCCGCCTCATGCTTAGCACAAAAGCAACACTGTCCAACATACCTCAACAGAACAAGCAAATCATCTCGGCGTCTGAATCCTTCTAGTATTACTTGACTGATCTTCCTTCAAAGGCTATTTTTCCCCTTTCAAGAATTTTTGGGAAAGAGCTGGATACTGGAACTCACACTGGGTTGCCATGCCTGCTTTCCTGCACATAATTTCATTATCATATTTACAATGACACAAGAAAGACAATTCTCACCATGTACTCCTTGCACTTTTGGAGTTACTGACGGAGAACAGGCTTCACTTTCATATCAATTAGCATGACACTCTCCTTTGAGACTACAGTACCCCAGAGAATGTGTGCTCAGTCATCTTTGCCAATTCTTTCGTCTTTTGCAATGATGTCCTTTGTGTGATCTTTGTGTGATCTGGATTTCTTCAGATTCTGAAAGCCCATTCTCTCTTAACTCAGCAAGAGCATAGTGGGGACACAGCCGGTTTAAAGAAACCTTGGAAGCGGTAAGAGTCTGACTACTGTGAGCATGTTCATGCTCTCTCTCTCTCATACACACACAAACACACACACACACAAATTAGATGACTAACATGCTGTGAAGAAGAAGAAGGAGGAGGAGGAGGAAGAGGAGGAGTTAGTTTTTATATGCCAGTTTTCTCTTCCTCCTAAGGAGAATCAAACCGGCTTACAATCTCCTTCCCTTCCTCTCCCTGCAACAGACACCTTATGAGGTAGGTGAGGCCGAGAGAACTCTAAGAGAGCTGTGACTAGCCCAAGGACACCCAGCTGACTTCATGTGTAGGAGTGGGGAAACCAACCCAGTTCTCCAGATTAGAGTCCACTGCCCCTAACCACTACACCACGCTGGCTATCATAAATTCTTTTGCACTGTAGATAATATTTTTGCACCATAAGATAAATCCATGCACAGATGGGGCTGCTGTAGTCAAACAAAGCGTGTTCATGGTGGTGCTCAAGAAATGGTCTGCTTAAATCCCGAGGGTCTCAGGACTAAACGGAACCCCAGTAGTTCACAATATTCCTGCCTCATTAAATAATCGTTTCAATGCACAGGACTGGAAGCTAAGAGGAAACAAAAGTGACACATATATTGCACAATGTACAGCTTTTTACACTTGTTTGGCATCAAATTAATTACTATTTTGTGCACTCAACCCTTCAGTGATTTCACTTAGTATTTCAGAGAGGTAGATTAGTTTGCTGCCACCTGAACAGCAAGGTGGTCTTGTGGGACCTTAAAGCCCAACAAATTTATTACTGCTTTTGTGGAACCAAGGTCACCCCGTTGGATGCAGTCAGATGAATTGGGGTCTGGTTTATGAAAGCTTTTAACTCCCCTCCCCCCGGTTCTACAATACAGACAATAAAAAAAACCGAGAACATTGACTAAAAGAAGGGTATGTTATTTCATGTAAATATCAGAACACACACAGTATGTTTACCTCTATACCTAGGTCTAAACTTGCACCAATCTCTCCCGATGTATTTTGATATTCTGACAATCCCATGTTACAGATGATTATTTATGTTGGCTAGACTGAATGCCATTCCATCAAGGGAGCTAATGGGTTATTTAAATAGGGTACCATATTGTGAGAGAGTATGTCAATGTGGTTCTGGCCAAATAGACACTCTTCAGCATTCCTTGTTTAGCTCTGACCTACTCAACGAAGCTAGAGACAGATGGATAAAATCCTTTATCTGGGAATCTGTCTGTGAATTAGATAATTTGAGGTTTTTTTTTAGCAGGGCTGGATTTTAATACTACATTGGCAGTTGCCAATTTCCCACCCCAGTCAACAAAGACTTAAAAAAAAAACTTATTGGTTATCTAGATATCTGTTTATATGTACATATAGTTCTTTTCCCTTAATTTTGATCTTAGTGTGACACTGTTCAGGACCAAATTGGCCATATGAACAGTATCATTAAAGTAAGTAAATATCAGAAAGACACAATCTATTTGGTGAATGCCATGTGCAGAAAGACAATTAAAACACCATAAAACACCAGATTAGGTTCTTGTTATATGAAGATCTTCATGATATCGTAAGAGGAAATTTTCTCCATATTCTGATCTCTGACAGCTGCATTTGATGATGGCAGATGTTGGGTTCAATCTCATGTAAAATCGCGATTCAGGAAGGCATTTGGGTCAGCATAGCAGGACTACCTTACCTCTCCCTTCCTGCTGTGACACTTGCTGAAATGCTGCTCCTGGGAACCCCAGGGGAAGCTGGAGATCTGCTGGGGAAGTGGCAGAAATGGTCTCCTCTTCTGTCAGCAGAAATCCATTAAATGTGTATCATCAAACCTTAATTGACATTAGCACTGGGATTTATTTTTACACATGTATACAGGCACACCTCTTTTTATTGTGCTTCACAGATGTTGCGTTTTCAAGCAAGTCTATCGGTGCCATTTTTCCAACAGCATGTGCTCACTTCATGTCTCTGTGTCACATTTTGGTAATTCCCGCACTACTTCAAACTTTTTCATTATTATTACAGTACTTTTTTGTAGACATAATGCCATTGCACACTTAATAGACTACAGTATAGCGTCAACATAACTTTTATATGCACTGGGAAACAAAAAAAAAATTGTGTGGCACACTTTATTGTGATATTCGCTTTACTGTGGTTGTCTGGAACCGAACCCACAATATCTCTGAGGTATGCTTGTACATCCAATTCAAATTTGGGAATTGGACTGGGATTCTGCTGCATCCCTTAACAATGCATTTCTTGTGTTGGAGTGTTTCCATATTAGGATTTGTTGTTGTTGTTGTATAAATCTGAGCAAGGTTTGAAATGAGTACATAATCCAGAATCTTAGGTAAGATATCTATAACATGGTATTTCACTAAACAAATTTTGTTTCTCTCTGCTATTCGTCAAAGTCTTTATTCTTACAGCCATAGGCCAGTATAAAATACACAGTGCAGTACAATCATAGCTAAAAGAAAGGTTAGATAGGATATTAATACATGCTTCAATATCATTTACAAATTACTTAACCTAAACATTGACCTATTCGCTGCTATTCGTCTGCAATACATCTTCATACCTTTCAGTCCTTTCCCTCATTTTTGTACTGTCATGAAAGTGTATGGCATCATCATTTTGTTAGTCTTCAAGGCGCCATGACACACTGTTGTGATTTTGCTTAAAATTTGTTTATTTCAAATAAAGGGTAATCCTTTTCTATTCCATTTTTATACCACCAGTAATTTAAGATGTCCTGTTTTATACTCACAACAACCCTGTGATTAGAAGTAATCATATGACTGTTGTAGTTGTCCTGAGTGTGCTCATGTCTTTTAAAGTAAGGTAGAAAAGGCATAAAACCTACTGTTTCCTTCTATAGTAGAATGCACTACTCCAAGTATGTTTTGCTTTTTTAAAAATAAAAGTGATGAGCAAATGATAAATGAGGAGTTAGAAAACAGAATTGCTGTTATCTGTGGATCGAATTTTCTTTATCTGTTGGTCTAACTAGAATTGATAACACATTCTTGCAGCATGTAACCAAGCACTTGAGTAGTCTCTGCTTGAGGAAACTTAGAATTGCATGAATGATAAAAACACATTGGGAACTGCTAAACTAAGATGGGGATCCATTACATAGCCAATAAAGATTTTATGGTATAATATCAAGTTGCATTCTTCAACAGAAACCAGAGCCAAAGCTTCAGAGTCTATTTTTAATTAAAAGAAACTTCTGCACTTGAAAAGACACTCTCTTGTGGGGTTCTCTCTAATATTGCTCATCAGAGTTATCCTTTTTATTAGCAAAACATGACTATGATAGCCAATGGGGCAAGGCTTTACTTTTCACAAATGACTGCAAATAATTTTGCCTGTTGGCATTATTTTAAAAATTAAGAGCAGTTTTGGATTGTATGCCTCAGGATAGATACATTGCCATTTTCTGCCTATCACCACTGGTAAAGAGGTGATGAGGCCTGCATGGATTGCGATCCAGTAAGCCAAACTCAGCTTCCTAACTGAGTATTAGTGAGTGGAAGGTTAAAGCGCAGCCTCCCACCCTGTTTTTGATGTTATAGAGACACAAGAACATGAAGACTATCAAGCCCCCAACACAACTGATGGTTTGAAATATTCTCCAAGGATAGAAAGTAGTGCTAAGAAAGTGTACTCTAAAACAATTGTAAGAAGAGCTTCATTTTTGTTTGAGGAAAATACAGCCAACAGATAACACGTCTAGCATCAGACAACTGCCCATCGTAATATTGGGAACCTGTGAAAGTTTCCTCTTACACAAAGAATAGTTAGCACCTTACTTAGTTAGCAACTTGCCTGGATATAAGGGGAGACAAGCGAGAAACAGGCGAGCAAGGGTATCTCTAGGAACTCATTACACCTTATTCTGTCCTCTTTACACAGAGCCCAGACTTAAATTTCTTGGAGCGTTTCTAAAGGGCTTAAATCTTTTTCCAGATCCAGAGAAGCTGCTCTTTCTCCTATCAGACGCCAATTCTGATGTTTCCTACAAAGTGTCACTCTTTGCTTTAGCAGCAAAGAAAATCCGAGCTAATGCTGTTTTTAATCAGGGAACTTAACATATTTAAATACTACCTTCTTGGGGGTCAGACTGTTTTAAAGTTATTTCCATGTTATTTTAATGTTTTGCACAGTGGATTGTGATGGCCCTTGGCCGCAGACAATAAACTTTATATATCATATCAACCCCACCCCACTCCCTGCAACTGAAGTATTTCATGCATTTAGTTGCCAGTCACCAGGTATACAGTAACAAAAGGGACAAGATTATCAAGAAATGCCTACGCATGTTTGAACTACCTGATGATGAGCTACGTGAATTAGACACTTAGTGGAGCCAATATGATGACTACTTTGTCACAGATAGTGTTCTCAACACATACTGTATATCTTTACCATGCTAAAAGAGCACCTTAATTCAGCTTTTCACATCTTTAAATGGAAGGCAGCACTGGCATTCAAGTGTAACAGCAACTGGAGTTTCACTGCATTGGAGCGCTGAACAGTTATGATAGCATTATCTCCATTGTGTGAAGTACTGCGACGCTATTAGCAATAATGTAATTGTGGATATTAATAGATATGAGCTTATTAAATGACTTATGAATCAGCTATTGGGATGCTAATGTATTTTCAGAAGTGGAAAACCTTGACATCCCAGATAGCCGTCAACCCCCAGTAATGATCTCCACTCCATTATCTTCATCTGTGTTAAGGGAAAATGTTAATATACCTTTCAAAACAATTAATTCAGTACTAATTGTGACTGAGGCAGCTCATTCTTCCCTTTATCCTTGTACTGGTAGTTAACAGGTGATTTTAATTGCCATGGTAATCAGATATAATGAAGAGTGAAACTGTTGCTGATTAAATATTTGCATCAGAATTGCTGCTTTAGATTTTTCTGTTCTTAAAAAGGAGCTTTGTCCTTAGTGCTTTATCTCGCCTTCTGTATGTACATGTATGCCCTATAAGAAGGTCTTTAATTAAATGGTGATGTCTGTTGAGTTAAACATGCAAATGTTACTATCGGCCCATATAGAAATGGATGGGCAGCCCATTCCTGAGCCTTTGGCGACCGGGGACAGGGTGGCTGAGGCGCCCCCGCCGCACCTCCAAAGCTGTTCCCCGGCCAACGAAAGGCTTTAAAAGGCCTTTCAAAGGCTTTTAATATTTTTAATGGGACATTTTGCCCCATTGAGAACAGCGAGGCTGTACCACTAAAAAGCTGGTGCAGCAACACTGTTCTCCCCGTTGGTGTACCCGGGCCAAAAGGGGACAGGAAGCTGCCTACTGGCAGCTCCGCCCCCCAGCATGCCCTGGGATGCCGGTGCAGTGCTTTGCACTGGTAGGATGCCGGCCGAAGGCCCAGCCAGTGTTCCTTGGAGGCACTGCCATGGCAGCACCAAGAGACTGGCATCCGGGTTCCCCCTGCCGGTGTCCGTGCCAACCTGGACAGTGTAAGTGGCACGACCACCAGCTGTAAGTGTAAGTGGCACTGACACCAGCGCAGCCCTTTCCTGGCCTCCAAAGGACTTCCTTCCTTTCAGGTCAGGAATGGGCTGTGAGTATTGGCATCAGGTGAATTTTTAAAAAGCCACTCTACATGATTCCCAAGTTTTTGTCTTGATTCAAAGACTCAAAGAAGCCCAGCCTCCCCCCCCAACCCCCCCCCCCAAAATATCTCTTATAGCCTGTGCACGGGCCAAATGCAGATTTCTTCCAGTACTGGCAGCACAACCTCAGTTCAGGCTTATTATTATGATTTTTGATCGGCAGCCTTGTACAAATAGGTAACATGATACAATCCACCTACGTATTTACTGTGAGTCAAAACATTAGAGGCAGTAACATGACTTGACTTCCAAAGAACAATGAAGTAACACAACAGCAACAAAATACAACGCTGAATGACAAAGTCATATCCTCAGCTTTCTAAGATTATGTATCTAATAGTTCAGTGGGATAACTAAAACAGTAATGTATAGTAGCACGTGAAAGGTACGTTCACAATATGCATCTACAGTAACAAAAAATAACAAATAAAAAGATCTGAAACAAAAACAAATAAATTATTCCAAAAAAGCTAATTTATCACTGTCAAAAATGTAGGAGAATATCTAAAACACTTCCTACGGATGAACATCACAATCTGAAATGAACATTTCATATCTGACAGAAGAGTGCTATGATTTTGCCTATGCAGTATTTATACGTGAGTAACCATGACAAACTGCTTTTGTGTACAAGATTCCTATTACTGGCAATGGCACCTTGCGGGAGGAAAATGTTTTATAGCAGAGTAGCGTCCAAGTCCCCACTGCCTTCTGCTGGAGGGCTCGAGGAGGAGCACAGCAGAAGAATGAGGGGTAGAAATGCCTTCAGAACTGTGACGAGAGGGAACAAGCCGGAGGCCACATTTTGCCGCAGGAGCCAAGTTGGGTCACGAGGGCATGAGCGAGCCCTCAAACGTTCACTCGTGATTTAAGAAGCTACAGCGATTCTCCAGTCAAATACTGGCATTTGCTGCTCTGTACAACATTGGCTTGTGAATCCTACCTTGCCTATACGACTTACCACTGTTCTCTAAAAATAAGAAAGGTTACAGAGATGTGTAGCGCTTTCCCTTTCCGACTCTCCTCCTCCTAATTGGTTCGAAGTCCTGCTACCTCAATTCACCCTAATTATAAGGCTTGTTCTGGTACAATCTAATACACCTTGGCGTCTTACATAAGATTTGTCAAGAGAGAAATACTGTTATTTTTGCCAGGACTGAATCCTGTCATATTTGCTCACTGGGTAGAAAAGACAAGCCACAGTCACACAGGGAGCATTTTTTTTTAAATGTGTGTCTTATGATTGCGAAGGATTAAGGCTCTGCCTCACAACAGGATGGTGATGATCACAGAAGGCAGAACGGAAAAGTGCAAGGTGAAGCAACCCCTCATTCTTCTCCCTTCTCAAGATGGTGAATCCAAAGAGAGCGAGAATAAAAGAATGCATCTTAACAATATTCTGGAACTTTTCAAAGCTCAGGTATTAGGGTCCTATTGATCCTTCCTCTCTCTCCTCCTTGTGCCCTCCTTATGACCTTATGCACAATATAGTGTCATTCCAACTAACCAGCGAATTCAAGGTACACTTTTTTAAAAAATCACATCCAACTGTCAGCCTAGAGTGAGGCTCACAGCTACACCAAATTCTGAAACTTCTAAAAAGGTACAGTTGAAAGAACATCCATCTTTGGGGCAGCCTCCAAGCTCCAGAAGAAAGATTTTAACTGCCACACTCTTTTTTTTTCCAGAATCAAAATTAAAGCAGTATGAACAGCGCACTTAAAATACTCACACGCAAGAAAAAGCCCTTTAAAAAAATAACTATACCAAATGGAAATATCACAATAAAGCAACACAAAATGCCTCAAAAGAGTTCATATAACCAATTATAGTGATAGAATGAAAATGTAAAAAGTACGGTGAAGATGCTGGATATGTTACCTCTGGTTCTCCATATTTAATGCAACAATTAAGCATTTTTACTGCTGACAGATATGGGTCTTGACATGGATGGATGGATCTTGTACCCATTAATGCCTCTGCTACAAATGCTGCCTTACCTTTATTCATGTCAATCAATTGTTTCTTCTTCTGCTGCCGCTCCAGCCTCTCGCGTTCTGCTTTTTCTTTAGCCAGTTTGGCTCTCTTAATCTTCTCCTCCATCTCTCTTCTCTTGTTGTTTTCCCTCAGTGCCTCCTGCATTAGGAATGTGGAACACAGCATTTTTCCATTAGTTATGCACAGCAAATTGAGGAAACCTTGTTTGTATACAAACTTGGCTTGCATTTTAGCAGCCTGGAGAAAAATTCATGTCACCTTTGAATGTGCCAGGTGAATAACATTTTCTAAAAAAAAAAAAACTCAAAGCAAGCCAAAAGCAAAAAAACAAAACAAAACAAAAGTCTCCTGCTTCCTGATTGATTAAAAACATTCACACTCATACAAACCAGTGCTGAACAGTAAATACAGGTAGAGGAATTATTATTTTTTAAGTCTACGTTAAAAAATATCAATAGATTACACTTTCAGTAGGTGAACAAGTCCTATAGAATATTGATAAAGTTGCAAGTGAAGTTTAGAAACCATTGCCACTCAAACAACTGAAATTCAGTATTCATCTACGAGAGCATGCTCCTGGAAGAGGAAAAAATAATATGAATGGGGGATGGTACAGTGGTGCTGTATACAGCCTCCTTCTATGCCCCCCATACCATGCATGCGACCATCTGGGCATACCCATGCTCACTGGCTCCCTTGCTTGGGTCACCTTTACAGGGGAGGGAATTGAGTGGCATTCCCACTCGGCTAACTGAAACTCAATAATCACATGCCAGGGCATGTTTCCAAAAGTAAAAAATAAAAATAAAGAATATGTACCAATTCATATAAGTGTTACAAAAAGAACTGTAATTCTTAATATAACAGGGATTTGGAAAGTTCTTCAAAATATGAGGTGCCCAATTAGCATTTGGTGAAAACAAGACAGAAATATTTGTTGTCTTTTTGGATGAAACACTATGATAATTGAACGTCTTTCCATCCAGAATGTGTCTAATTACCCAAGCAACTTGAAAACACAATTTTATTTTAGAAAAAAAAAGGGCCTCGTCATTTGGAAACTTACTTGGAAACTAGGACCACCTTCCCTTCAACATCTTTCAAACACTTCTATGTCTCTCTCTGTCTCCCCAACCCCTTCACACAAATGGCACATTGAAATATAACTTCTGGATTTTGCCAATTGTTAATTTCGTTCACTGCAACTTAATTAGAACACTGAGATAACCAGGCAGAAGGAGAGTGACCTAGGTCCAGCTGCCTTGATTGTTCGGCCACATAGAGGAGCTGCAGCCAGGTGAATCAGCTGAACCTGAATCAAGAATATTGTGTAAAACAGAAATGTTCAGGAGGATATTTTTATAAAGAGAGTAGTGCTGTAGTATAAGGAGCCCTCTGGCATAGAGTGGTAAGCTGCAGTACTGCAGTCAAAAGCTCTGCTCATTACCTGAGTTTGATCCTGATGGTAGTCGGTTTCAGGTAGCTGGCTCAAGATTGACTCAGCTTCCCATCTTTCTGAGGTTGGTAAAATGAGTACCCAGTTTGCTGGGGATAAAGTGTAGACAACTGGGGAGGGCAATGGCAAACCACCCTGTAAACAAAGTCTGCCCAGTAAAAGTTGTGATGTGATGTCATCCCATGGGTCAGTAATGACCTGGTGCTTGCACATGGGACCCGCCTTTTCCTTTAGAGCTGCAGTACAATGGAATGGTTCAGATGGGTAGTTCTTTATAAAAAGAACAGGACTGTAGTCTACACCAGTGTTTATTCTAAGTTTTATCCTGCTCTTATTGCATTGTCGTCTACTTTTGTAATTCCATTTTATGCGTAATTTGCTATATCGTGTCTGATACCTTTTATTGCACATTGTTTCCCCCCCCCTAACATTTGTAATCCAAACCCTATTGCATTATTTATTAGATGTCTTCTGTTGTCTGATTGTTTTATATTGTGGGATCCACCTTGAAACTCAGTGGGAAAGGCGGGCTATAAATAAAGTAAGTAAATAAATAATCTTTAGGAAGGATATACCTTTCCAGTTTCTCTAATGAGTCAGCATTGGCACTTTAGACTGTTCCTGCTATACTTGGCCCTTCCAATTGTTCATTAAGAGCACTTTTCATCATTCTACTGAAGACAACTTCTGCAAATCTCTCTCCTGAGAGACACTGGCCACACTTATTAATGTCTTTGCAAATTTAAGGCTAGATCACTATGATTACTGTATAAATGACTCTGCTTGACAATTGGTAACAGTACTGGACATAGCAGTGCTGGACACAGCAGTTAGCGCTGAAGTTGTAAGTTACCATCCAGCCAAGACTCTTGTGGCAGCTAACCATAAACAGACAAATACAAAATGCAATAAATCACAATGATGGAAGTACAAAATAACAAAAAACGGATCAAACAAACTAACCCAGTGTAACAGCAACATCAATGAAACAAAGGCATTTTATTTATTTTTATTCATATATTTTGCTGCCTCCTAAGACAGGCTTCTTTAAGCAAAGAGTTCTGAAAAAAGGGCACCGCAGATAGGGTTACACTAGTCACTATTATCAGCTGAAAGTGGACCAAGACAGAACCTTCCCTGAAAATCTTATAGATGGGGAGGGGGGGTCCTCTGGTTCTTTTAAAAATTATTTTCATAGTATGATTTTCAAATGTTTCATAGTGTATTGTTTTACCTTGACTGGGATTGAAACATACAATTAATCATCCTAATGTAATAATGGGAAGATTTAAACACATTCCTCTCAGTTAACGTACATGTGTTAGTGTTAACAAATTTGACAAGTAATGTACACTGGAGGTGGTAAATAAGGCAGCAGGTATCTTTGATAGAACATTTCTGACATGGGTAACCCGTGGTAACAGAGCAGGGTTCTAACTAGTAATTGTTACATGCTGGATACAAGTCTATAAATAAATGAAACTAACTTCTGGAGGAAGGGGGGGTGGGGGGACAAGCCTTCCATACTACAGTGAGATAATTTACTCCAAGGGAGGATATTCATTTTAGGCAGGTTGTTGATTTCTAGATGGCTTTAAAGAAGGGAAAATCCATGACCTTTAAAATAATGTGTTGTACTATGATATGGCACTTCTAGTAGGACTTCTGAGAGCCATCCACGCCACTGATATCAATCTTTGATATCAAGGATAATCCTACTCAACTGAGACTCGGGTTACTGCATTGCTTTTTTTTCTACTAAACTTTAACATGCAGAGTGGTCGTAGCATTCAAAATTGTTGTTATTCTACAGCTTTTCAAATGCTTGTTTTCCTTTACCCTTAGTAAAAAAAAGGTAAAGGTGCCCTGTGCAAGCACCGGGTCATTCCTGACCCTTGGGGGTGACGTCACATCCTGACGTTTCCTAGGCAGACTTTATTTACAGGGTGGTTTGCCAGTGCCTTCCCCAGTCATCTTCCCTTTACCCCCAGCAAGCTGGGTACTCATTTTACCGACCTCGGAAGGATGGAAGGCTGAGTCAACCTTGAGCCGGCTACCTGAAACCAACTTCTGTTGGGATCGAACACAGGTCGTGAGCAGAGCTTTTCACTGCAGGACTGCAGCTTACCACTGCGCCACGGGGCCCTTAGTAGCTATCAATAATTTATTCTCCCTCTCCTTCTGTTTCACACACATTAACGGGTACACAGATTGAGTACGGGGTTCCCACACCCGGTTTTTCCCCCCCAGTGGGCCAAATACCAAGGAATTTGGGGATGGGGAGGGCTGAAGCCTCTTCTCCACATGTGCCACAGTCACGATCTGAATCTGGCACATCACATGAGGGAACTGAAGTGAACCCACAACTCATGTGCCCATTACACAGAACACAGGGTAGGAAACCTGGATCCACCCTGTAATGTGTATGTCAACTGCTTTGGCTGCCTCCCCTCCTTATACTCAACCTCCTTGAATTGATGTTGCTTCTTCCTCCACTAGAAGTTACCCTTATTTTTTTTTCTGACTCCAACTTTCAACTGAATAGTGAAAATGGAGCAGATAAATCAATTATAAGAAACAATCGATCCATATTCTAGCTCATATACTCGTAATAATTGGCAGAGTTAATACTAACAAGTACACGTCCAAAGAAGCATACACCACACTGTTAACTTAATCAGATAATTCCACATTTATCACACAGTTAATACTGAACATTATTTACAGAGGTACTGTTTCTGCAGACTGGATAATCAAGTCAATTAAACATAATAATAAGAGGAAAAAAGATCATTCATAGCATCCAGAAACATGTTATATTCCTTTCCTTTCTCCCTTAGAAGCTCCTTGATTCATAAATCTTGAGCAGCATAATTCTCATAAATCTTGAGCAGCATAATTCTCAATCTATTGTTTAAGGGATATAAGGACTGAGATAAATTTTGCCACTGCCAATGTAACCTTAGGATAGCTGATACTTAATAAATAGGGTATTAGCTCAGTCGTTTATACCTAGGTATTTTCACTCACGTTTGCCCCCGGTCTGTCACAGTTGTTCCTTGGAGTTATGAATGAGTTTTCTGTCCATTAGAGATGACCTCGCTGCCAGCCCTCGCAAATCCCAGGACTTCCCGTTCCTCTATTAACCCGATTCTTCCCTCTCCCCTGAGCTCAGCCCAGGTGAAACCCCCGTGCATAAGGCAAAGCGCAGGACACACAAGCTTGGTTTCTCTCACAGCCAATTGCAAAGCAGCATGTACAGAGGCGGGGATTACAATGCTTCCTGCTTCCTCTGAGCTCTTTCTGAGCAGAAGAAAGGCTTTTTAAAACCAAGGTTTGGATTCCCCCCCCTTCAGATTGCTCCATTATTATTATTTTTGTTCTTAAAATGCTTTTTTTATGCAGCAATTGTTTTTTTTGGGGGGGGGGGTTCTCTCACAGTAAACTCTACAAAGTAAGCCAATTACAAAGCAGCATTTAAAGGGGCAGGGATTTGATTTGACTGCTGGTGCATAGATTCCCAACAGGAAAGTGTGGGTCCAACAAGCAACAGACCTCAGGTAAAACTCCCATGCATAAACGACCACAGCTACTAGTCTGATATGTTAGAAAAGGAATAATACATCTTAGATCCTCATAAAAGTGACATTCCAGACACATTATAATAATGCTAAGAAACAAGTGTGTCATTGAGATACACACGGCTTTGCTTAGTATACTCTTTAATGAAAAGTAGCCAACTGCACACAATGACAGGTACAGTAGGTTTGTAAAGCATCTGAGGCTCATTTGGCACTAAATATATCTTGTACTTGTTGTAGTAGTAGTCACTAAGCTCACTCTGCACAGCACTAGAGCAATTATAGTTTTATTTGTATGACATAAATAGTTTGTCCAGGCTGAAGTGGGAAGCTAGCAGGATGCAACTAGAATTCTGCTTTGTTAACAGGCTATGGCTCACACACCAATAAGATTTCAACCCAATAGAATAAGAAAATGGTGCTCCTTCTTCGCCACCGGTGTGAGGTTTTTGGGGTGGAGCCTGAGAAGGGCGGGGTTTGGGGAGGAGAGGGACTTCAGTGCCATAGTGTCCAATTGCCAGTGGCCATTTTATCCAGGGGAACTGATCTCTATTGGCTGGAGATCAGTTGTAATAGCAGGAGATCTTCAGCTAGTACCTGGAGGCTGGCAAACCTAAGTGCAGTAGGAAACACAGCATGCAGCTTTTATTCAATACTATTAATTTATAAACAGTGAAGACACACCAGCCTCTTTTGGAGTGTGTGTGTGTAGGGGGGAAAGCAACCAGGCCTTGGCAAACTTTCTTTGGCTCTACATGCCACCCCAGAAATTTAGCAGGCAAGTCCATATTCCAGCCACCAGGGTTTCATATTTTACTGACCAAATTTTCTAATTATTGTTACCACAAAACTAATCCATGTCACATTGCCGCGCTGGTCTCTGTGTTTTCATATGTGTTTTGCCTGTGTGTAAAATCACATTTCCCCTTCTTGCCACCACCCCAAGATATAAAACCAAGCCTCTCAGTAACCATCACCTTGGGGTACACTGGTAAGGCTGCTTTTGAGCAAGTACAAAGGGCAGAGCTTCCAATTACCTTAGGTTCCACCCCCCACCCCCCCGGTGGGTCCTTAGTGTGTATGAGCAGTCTAAGCATGCGGGTGGGATTCCAGACACAGTCTGCTTTCTTAAACAGGAAAGATGGTTTATTACTAAAGATGAAACTAGAGCACAGACATAAACAATAGCCATCATAGTTTGAGAAATACAGATCTAAGTAAATAACACGAAAACATATATCTAATGGAGTTAAATTATGCTAGTTACCTTCAGATGGAGAAAGCACGTCCCCAGTCACTGCATCTGGGCGAACTGTTTGAACCCAGAACAAAGAAAGATTCCACCTTTTCACCTGCTTTGGTGAAACACCCCCACCCCCAGTCCAGAGTTAGGAATCCTGACCCCTGTGGGAGCTGTTCTGCCAATGTATCCCTTGGCAAGTAGCCTTTGTCTCTCTCCCTCTCTACCTGATCAAACGTTATGATGCAGGTAGGCCCAAATGGCTGAACCACTGCGCCTGTTTTCCTGATTCTCCCATCTTGGGAAAATAAACAGTTTGTCATGGGTTCAGGGATCCTAATCATAGCAATCTTAACCATTGGGTTTTTTAAAAATATTTTTTATTTTTATTTTATTTTTATTTTATTTTTTATTTTTATTTATTTTATTTTATTTTATTTTTAAAGCTATGATAAAAATGTTATAGGACATAAACAACTATGACGGAACCCTGATTATCATTGTAACAAAAAGCTAATTATTAAACATAACCGGACATATCCCGGCTTTCTCATAACTTCATAGCCTTTCTCATAACTTCATTCTTGCTTTAAAAATCTCCATTTAATTGAATACTGGAGCTAGTACAGAAAGCAACAGTTTGAATTCATCCACCATCTCTAAATGGTATGAAGTTAAGTTTACATATAAATAAGCAATGGCACAGACTTCCTAAACATTTACTTGTTGTACAACAAAATTTTCTGATGCAAAATGATAAACTTTGGGTCGGATGTAGCCAACTTTCTCATTCACTCTTGGCCACTCCCTCCCCTCCTTATTACAGCCCTGGTTCCACATGGCTTTTGCCAGTCCAGGTTCCGTGATCCCAAACATACCCTTTTTGGGTGGACAAAATCCCTCCCTTTTTCACCGGTGGAAAGACTGGCCGGATCGAACCCTTTTGTGCTGCCAGTGCTGAGTGATTTCTCAATAAAATCATAGCTGAAATGCTAGATTCTGGTATGAAACTTCTAGAGGTCATGGTGACCTGGCACCCAGGATTTGTGGAGTCCTGCCATTCACACATATCTTCAAGGGTAACTCTACATGCAGCCCCCACCCCCCCGGAATGTTTGCACAGATCTGCCTCTTCCACCTGACTGAACTGGAAAGTCTATCCATGCAGGCTCACCCTCTGAGCAGTGAAGCCTGGGGAAGAGACTCAATCACCACGAGTACTCTTGATTCTTGCAAACTGCTGCAGAACAAACAGCGTAGTTGGCTGACATTTTAACAATTCAAACTACTCTTACTCTGCGAACGGATGTCAAGGCACTTTCTCTTTTACCTAGCTAAAACTACCCATCTCAATGATCTTGTCATTTCACTTTTTGGGGGGGTAAGAACCTTTCGTTTCTTTTCATGAACGCTTCATGTCTTCGCAAATTTTCATCTCTCCAAACTGCTATAGGCTACTGTTATGTAGGGAAGCTCGCTCCGAAGCAACACGGGGTGGGGAGAGAGGATGTTGCAAGAATGGCTGGCCACATCTTCTCATTTGTCAAGGAGGTTTTGGACTGTCTCAATCCACACAACTCAGAAAGGCTTATAGGTTGTTGTTGTTTTTTTTGTTGCTGCTGCTGCAGCAGCTGAACTGTCTATAGTCAGCCTGATACATGGCAGAAAAAAAAAAAGAAAGGCTGTATCCTAGAAGAATGGAGAACAATGCAAGTGAAAACTATGAAAACTAGGAAGTAAAGCAATACACATAATGTAAGCAAACTGACTGTTCCGGTAAAATAAAACCTAGCACACATATGTCAAACCATTTGCATCACCTGCCTCTGTAACTGTTGATCAGACCCTAGGAAATAGTAAAGATAAATGTTAAAATGCCTTCAAGGACTTGGTCAGTCTGTTCTGTAAGTCAAGGACCCCCCAATTAATTTGAAATGGTTTATGTGTTCAGCTCCTGTAATCTCTCTTGATGAAAAGGCTATGGAGACAAACTTATAGGGGTTGAAGGCTAATATCAGGATTCAGAATGTGTATATAAAATCAATAAAAATGCTAAGCTTTTCCTTTAAAAGAAATCCAGATTACTCATTATCTGCCTATTTCATTCAAATGTTTTCCTCTAAGGGCAAGTAGCAATGAAGAGGAATGTTTTTATTAGTTTGAATGATTTAATTGTTAAAATAACTGGATGATGCCAATGGAAGACTCCAAAACAGGGCCTTCTGCAAACTGAAATTAGACATATAGCAACTGCACTCACTGCCAAAAAGACAGAACAAACCTAAAATCTTTGGAAAATGTTGCTAATATGATTCCTTCACAATGATGGACTGGAGTTCATGACCAGCACCCCTCAGATAGGTTTAGCCAGACAAGAAAATTTTGAATGTTGATTAAAAAAGAAAAGAAAATAATGTGCATTCAATGGCCCACCTATTGGCAGAAGACAAAAGAGTAAGAACAGCAACAGTGCCCTCTTGAACAATGAAAAGGTAGAATCTGTAGCTGTGCATTCATTCCATTGATGATTGTTGCATCGCAAAAAAAAAAAGAACATGCCATAAACCCAAACACAACAGACGCATTATCTAAGCACCCTAAACACAATATTTCACATCTCAAGCAGTTCACAATCTGAGAAGCAAGTTGGGAAGTGCTATACATGCCCGCATGGATCAGCTAAATTTACTGACAAGAAACAAGTCAGAGACATTACCTCTCTTTGAAGCACTATTGTCTGAACACGGCTCACAGAAGGTGCTATTCAGATAACTCTCTTGAGTGGAAGATATTCAAATGGGAAAACTAGGCAAGAGTAGTGACTCCTCCCCAGATAAACAGGGTCAAGGTTGATTACAGGTCAAATTAAACTCTCTCTTGCACAGAAATCTACAGGAATTGGGTTAAGATTGTGAGGCATACATATAAAGAGTCTAAAATAGGGGAGGGCAGACTTTATGTTTCTGGGAGCTACATCCCCCCCACCCCCCAAGAGTCTTGCGAGCTACCTGTCACAAAATGGTGTTGTTGTTGTTGTTGTTGTTGTTGTAGAAGAAGAAGAAGAAGAAGAGTTGGTTTTTATATGCCAACTTCATCTACCACTTAAGGGAGAATCAAACCGGCTTACAATCATCTACCCGGTTCTCCATTCAAATGATCATGTAGCCACTTTTTTGTTGTATTGAGTTACTGTTGTTTTAACAATGTTTTAACTCTGTAATACTGGTCAAAGACCGCAATAAATTATTATGGTATGGTAACCCGGTTCTCCAGATCAGAGTCCAGTTGGTGGAATCAGTGACAAAATGGCAGCTTATACACACATTACAGAAGAGCAGCTCTGCTGTGTCCAGGAGGGGAATGCTTTCTTCTGCTGCTTTCCAAAAGCAACTAACCACCGTAAATTGTAACTTGTCCTTCAGGGGGTAAATATTTGATGCAGGGGGAAGAGCCAATGGCATACTCCTTCCTATCCAGAGTTTATCAATGAAGGAGGAGAGGCAGAGGGGAAAGTGTGCTGGTGGTGTTGTTTTCTTGTTCAAATCGAAGGAGAGTGCACATGGGTGCCCTCCTTCTTCTTCACTTGAAAAAGTAAGAGGAGAGAAGCTGCTGCAGTAGCCGTAAGGGGAGGATAAGAACATGATCACTGCGGCACTAGAGTAGGGGCAGATGGCTATTTTTAATTGCTTGGAAAGTGACTGGTCCCTCTCAAGCGACCTTCTGCCCACCCTGGTATAAAACATTCTTTGACTGTCTACTTTGAAGAGGCAAACTAGACATTACTTTAAATGTACAGCTTTGGCTGAGAACAGCTTTCATTTGTCTCGTTCCCTACTCCCCCTTCTGACATACACACATATCCAGCAAAACTCATTAAAAAGTCTTATAAGCCACAGCTCTCAGTTAAATAGTTCTAGAGGTGACTTCTTAGAATAAAGGAATAACAGAGCAAATTGCAATGAGCAATAAATAAGCTAAAAGAAAAATACAACTGCAATAAAACAAGTTTTAAAAAAAGCAAAATAATGAGATCAAATTGATAAGACGGCTTCAGGGAACAGTCAGAAGGTGGTGAAGAAAGAAAGAAAAAAGCTAAAAAATAAACCCAACCCCTGAAAAATACATTTTTATCTGATGCCTAAATCAGGTAAACTATATTATATAATTATCTTGTATAATGAGACTCAATTTTCTGCATGTCTCTGGCACCACTACAAGTCATTGGCTGTTGACAGCATGGGTAGTAAAACAGACAGCATTGCGAGGTCTTCACACAAGTGAAGAATCAACTGAAGTGCTTGGAGAATTGGAGCAACATTTTCTTATTCTATCAGATAGAAATCAGATTGGTGTGTGCCACCAATACAGTTTTAAGCTATATCCTGTTAACAAATCAGAATTCTAGTTGAATC
This sequence comes from Euleptes europaea, assembly GCF_029931775.1. Taxonomy (NCBI): domain Eukaryota; kingdom Metazoa; phylum Chordata; class Lepidosauria; order Squamata; family Sphaerodactylidae; genus Euleptes; species Euleptes europaea. The sequence continues at coordinate 53,142 of NW_026612586.1, read as the reverse complement.
CTGCTAGCTTCTCACATCTGGGAAAACACAGATTTTTTGAAATTTTTCAGGTTAATAAACACGAACAATACCTGAACCGCGCTGCCCCCCTTCACCGGAGTCTGGATAAGGCCGGCGGTGTGGATCTAAAACAAATCCACACTGCCCCCCCCGACTCCAGAGAAGGCAGGCAGCGTAGATCTGAGTCAGCCAGCAAGTAAGTAAAGGGGGAGGGAAGAGGGGAGGTGGGGAAAATGGTGGTGGGGCCAAAGTGGCCCGAATAATGCCAATTTTTTAAAATCTCGGCATATCAATATGCATACCTCTACTTTGTTCTTTTCCACAATACAGATAACTGGGATGATACCACCAGTTTTTTGGAGGTTTTTTTTTTTTTTTTTTTGCTAAATCTTGCCCAAGTCTGCTCTTTAGTACAGCCCTTGACCTCCAAGACCTTAGACCATGCAGGTTCTACAGTCCCCAGCACAGCCATTCTGAGTGGTCAAAGAGTTGCTCTTCCTCCTCCCTTTTCTCCCAATCATTGATCAACCTACTTTTTCTCATTGCCATTGCCCTTGACAAAACTATTTTCTTCTGTAAAGAAACTTTTATTTGGTCAAGACAATCAGTAATGTTTTTTTTTAGAATAAAGGTCATGGATTATAATTATATATTTTAGAGAGAAATGTATGAAATAGGCCATATTTGATGCAAAAGTTTCTCCTGCAAGAATACACTAAAACCAAAATTGATTATAAGTATACAAAATATTTGAATGAATTTTCAGCTTTAATCCAGAATGCTAGGACAAAGGGGTATAATGTGTGTGTGTGGGGACTTTAAAGTAGTTGTTAGGAAACCTTTTTCAAGTACAAAACATAAATGAATTAATAGAACAGTGAAGTAGGTTACAACAACTGTATACAACTGTATAGGGAAGAGAAAATATTAAAATGATTGAAAAGAAAACTGATGTTAGGGATGGGGTGGAGTGGAAGGAGGGGAAGCATTTGATGCCCAACGGAGACAGCATTCTTATGTGGAAGGCAGCAACTGCAAAGCACTTTCTGCCAAGGTATTAGAACCGTATTGGCTTGCTAAATCAAAGGTATGAAAAAGCCTTAAGTATTCAAATTAAGGGGCTCATGACAGAGGCTGAAAACAGAAACAAACAAGCTTTAGGTGGTTAAGTATAAACTAGCTGAAATTTCAGCTCTTAGCTGAAGAAAAGATTGTGTCTTTAGGTTGGGAAATAGGTACATTATCCGCTACTGAAGGAGCCAGTTGAACAACAAGATTCTTGTTATTCCCCGCCATGTTCTGATTAGGTTCACAGAAGTAGATCTCTTCCACGCAGCAGAGCTGACTTACAGCTTAGTTTCCCCAAGAAGGAAATCAAAAATTAATGAGTTTCTCACATACGATACGTCTTGAGGTTTGACAAACAGATCTTTACACACCAATGTAGTTGCAGAGAGAATCTCGGAGGTAAATTATTAAAAACAAGAAAAAAGAGGCTGACTGTAATGTGCAAATTTTCTTGGATATTAAAGATGCAGCCGGTTACAAAGTGGTCATGCACTGATAATGAAGACTGGCTGGGATCCCAAAGGCCTTCCTTTAAATTTGCCTAACTACAGGGGGGGGGGGGGAAGTAATCTGAAGTTGTGAGGGGGAAAATATATATTTCCCATTCCAGCCCTTTAGTAGGATGAGCTGTTGATTAACAGGAAGTTAACGTACAACATACAGCCGAGGAAGGATTTAAAATTTCGAAGCAGTTTTTCCACCTTCTTTGAGTAGAGGGAGAAAAATAGTAACTTTCTCTCTCTTTATACAACGGAATATTATATGGAGTGCATGACATATTGGACTGAATGACAAATTCAAACAATTCATTGTTCCGATGACAAGTAACAAACAAACAAAACCCCACAACCTGGTATCAAAAGCAGAAGGCAGACTGCTTTTCAGTAGGTGGGTGTGAAATAAGTGAAAGACTATGCTTGTGCTTCATGGTTGGGGGGGCAGCTTTGTGGAATGTGCAGACACATCATGTTTGACATGGAACTTCTGAGAGATGTCGTAAAGGATTACGATTCCTGGCAAGCCAAGCTACTGTGGGGGGAATGAGCTTAGCTAACTGACATATCAACGTTATAGAAGCAACAATCTGGCAGAGCGATGTGGCAGAGGTCTCCAATCCATGAGTTAAATACAGGCTTTAAATAAAGATGTGGCAATGTTGTCTCTTCAAAGTTCACACACTTCTTCTACAAGTCATACAGCAGAACAGATCATGGGTTTCCCAATCTTTTTGAGCCTGCGGGCGCCTCTGTAATTTTGAAAAAGAGGAGGGACCACCTCTCCTTGTACACCCTCCCCCCCCCCGAAGGACATAACGTTCTTTAGATGCTAATTTGTCCCCGCTCCTAAGAGTGTGTGGCTGTCCTCAACAAGAGCCAGAGCCTTTTCGGTCCTGGCTCTGGCCTGGTGGAATGCTCTGCCTAGTAACATCAGGGCCCTGCGGGACTTGAAAGAGTTCCGCAGGATCTGTAAAACAAAGCTATTCCACCAGGCCTACAACTGAGGACAGCTGCGGATGTCATCAGTAATGGCCTCCCCACCTTCCCCTACGTTCATCTTTGTTGTTGAATTTAGGAGGGGCTGAACTGTATCTGCTTTAGTGGCGAGCTTGTATATTAACACCATTGAATGCTGTTATGTTTTTAGGCTGAAGATGTGGCGTTTTAAAGATTTTTTAGATGCATTGACTGTTCCGTTGTTTTAATGTTGTAACATGCCCTTAGCCTGGTTTTTCAGGGGAGGGCGAGTCAGAAATTGAATAAACAAACAAACAAATAAAAGGGGTGACTGAGCTCCATCTCAAAATGGCTGCCACCAGAAGTGGAGCAAAACCAGAAATGGCTGCCACAGGAAGCGGAACAATATCACCCTCCTTGCTTTGTAAAGATTGCAGAACAGGAATGAAAACAAACGAAGGAAAACCTGGGGTGGGGGAGGGAGAAAGCGTTTGGGGATTATTAAAAAGAAACAAAGAAGAGCCTGAGGGTGGAATGGACCATTCATTGACTAAGGAAAGCCTTGGGGGGGCTCAGTCCTCCTGATCCCACAGTGATATTGTAGCCATACAAAACCTTTCCATTTCAATGAGGGCAGCCAAAAACAAGCACTGCCTTATAGTGGCCCTACCCACTTTCTGAAAAGCTTGCCCGGCATCAGGGAAGTAGTGGCGGACACTACTTGGGTGCCATGCCCATGGGTGCCATGCCAGGGAACCCTAGACTTTGTTATTAACAGAAAAGGTGTCCAGAGTTTAGAAATGTCTCAACCTTAAATGCTATCATCATTTCAATATCCAATACTAAAACAACGCCATGAGTTAAGTATATGTAAAACAACGCCATGAGTTAAGTATATGTACCAAACACAGATGCGACAAAAAGAGTAGAGAATCAGACAAAGCACTTGGGACTGTTAGAAAGTAACAGCTGGAATCACTTTCCACTAAATGTAACATGTGATGAGAAGAAACTATGCTAGGAATTTTAGATTTTTCAGTGTCAGAAATGTGAAGGAATGGAACTTACAGGTTGCCCCTAACCATTGCTATTTATTTAAAGTAATAACCATGACGACAACAACAACAACAACAAAAAGTTCTTTCTAGGAGACATCGTTCACACAAACATCATGCCAAATGGACAGGTCAGAAGATGAAAGGATTAGTATCCCATGTTTTTCCGTTTCTTTTTAAAACTTAGCCCAAAGACACATAATGATCAAAAGTAACATCTACCAGTCACCAGACTTCACTGCAGATTCTTCAGAGACTGCTGCAAGTACACTTCTGTATTATCTCTAGAAAAACCTGCAGCTTCAAATACTTTGCAAGGAACACATGAGAAGTTTTGTCCAGTGGCGTATACCAGGCCAGAAAGTTGTTGCCAAAATTCAAAACAAAATTGACCCTGATGCTCCACAGGAGTCTATTCTGCACATAAAATGGCAACCAGAGTAATTACTCTAATCGTCACATGATGTGAAAACGAAGCTTTTCTGTAGTGAAAGTTGAAGACGCCCAAGAGAAAACAGAACAGAAAATACAATATTGATGCAAATTAATTACAGCAATATTTGTTCAAAGCACCAGTGAATAATTAGGACACCAGTGTTATTCAAAAGGCACGTTTGAGGCCTGTCTGGTGTTTATAATTATTTGTTTTTGAGTGAATCCAAAACTAATTTTCTCAAGAATGGAGACAATACCAGTTTTCACCATATGGGGCCTACTGGGAGAAAAGACACCACATTAAAATGTTTGGAAAATGTTACCTTATGGTGGCTTGGCCTCATCGAAAGTGAATGCAACTATGAGGCTTTGAGCGTCAATACGATAGTAGAATGATTTGAGATACAACTTCTATTCAGTCTCTTCTGCTGAAACTAATGGAAATGGTGCAGGCTATATACTTAGCTCCCATTAAGCTCAAAGGAACCACACGCACACACAACATTCCTGAGTGACCTGTACCAACTTTGTACTGTTTCCAGGAATCTTGAAATATTAGTCTTTTTAAAAAGTGCATTTGTGTATCAAACTGAACAGAGTGATGCACCTCTATCCTCAAAGGAAGAAAGGGGTTGTTAGCTGCAGCATTTCACAGTCATGTGACAGTCCTTAAGCAATTGGAGATGGTGAGCAAGCTAAAGCCTTGTACTGTCTAATTCAAGAACTCTCCATGTGGTTTTGGTGTTCCTGGCCAACACAAAACCCTCCTTCTGGTTCTTTGTGGCTGATTTAATTAGTATGTGATACCAGGAATCCCTTGTCAATATGTATGGATTCCTATCACAAAACAGCACAACTAATTCACTACACTAGCAGCAGTCCATTGAGTCTAATAACTTGACATTCCTGAAGGACATTACCCGATCTGCAATACAATTATGCCCTTCTTCTTGTTGTTTTATATATAAAGATGTGAAAGTACCATGCCTGTAAAGGGGGGGGCACACTGTGTCCCGGGGCGAGCCCCTCCCAGAGCCGCCCGGGCCGTACGCAGCCTCCACCAACCCCGGGAAGGGGGTCGACACTCACCATCGGAGGGAGGAAGGACGAGGCCGGGGGGGTCCGCCCCGCCGACGGCAGACATGATGACGGCGTCTCAGCCCTGTTTCCTTCCCCAGGGCCCCCAAGAGATGACGCCGATGGTCGCCCAGCCGCGGCGCCGGCAGCGGCAGGAACGGCGCGCGCACCTACACCCCGCCCCGCTCAACAGCTGAGCTTTGGACGGGCACGGGCGGGGCAGGAGAGAGCGGGCCGGCCAACTGCCTCACAGGCAGACATGTGACCCACCTTCGGCCCTTATGTGGGAACATCCGGGGCGGGTCTTGGGGAGGAAGGGGCGGGGCCTCTCTGGCCTGGAGGGGATATAAGGCCAGAGAGGAGCCTTGGCCGGGGAGGAGTGGCAGCACTAGGTGGTAGGGGCCGAGCTGACCCAGAGCAACCTGGCTGCCTCCGGGGGGGAGACAAGCTCCGATTCCCCCTCGGACTGGTCTGAGGCCGAGGAAGCTCCTCCGGCCAAACCCTCCTCCAGGGCAGAGACCCCGAAGGCGACGGCGGCGCCAGGGAGGCACGACACACTATGATAATAGAGGGATCATGCTATCTTCAATTCCCACTTACCCTTTGGATGTTATCCATGTTGATTTAAAAGATGCTGCTATCCTTCTGCATCATTGAGAACTACCACTGGAAATTATTTTAACACTGACTTTGACAACCAAGGCAAGTTTATTAACAGGGGATTTAGGAAACTTAAAAATACATTGGATTGTTGGCTTCGTTGTTGTTGTTGTTTTCCCCAGTCATAAAGGAAATGCTTCTAACTTGATATCTCCAATGGGACACTTTGATTAAATGTGTCTCATACCTTTAATCATTCTATTTTTACCTTGTCATCTATGCCTATTTACCCTAGACTGGTAACCTTCATATCAAGTCCACTTCACTGCCACTTTCAACCCTTTGTTACAAAGTACAAATAAAAACCCAACACATCTAATGTGTTAGACCAATCTAATAATTACTGGCTTAATACAGGTAGAGTATCCCTTATCCAGACATCCCATATCCGGACTGATCCGAAAACCAGACCCTCTGAGCCGGCATGCAGGCAGATTGTATACTGCATCGTAGGAAGAGACTGAAAGCCTGCCATTGTTAGTTTATTGTTGTTATTCTTGCTTAACAGCTGATGCAGGTATTCTGGTGAGATAGCTACACCTTTGCTTTCTGATGGTTCAATGTACACAACATTATTAAAAATATTGTTTAAAATTACATTCAGGCTATGTATATAAAGTGTATATAAAACACAAATGAATTTGGGTCCCATCCCCAAGATACATCATTATGTATATGCAAAAATTCCAAAATGTTCCAATACACGGAAAGATCTGAAATACGGACTACTTCTGGTTCCAAGTGGTCCAGATAAGGGATACTCAATCTGTACATTCAAGCATCAATCAAGACTGCCTGGCATGGCCTTAAAGTTAGCAATCTCATCTGTCCCAAGCTAGAATGATGAAAACACAAAGGCAGGTGGATTCACAGTGCTGTATACTCAAGCCATAAATGCAGACACACAGCTTAATGGGCGAACATCTGTGTTATTTTGCTTTGCCTTAAATATCCCCTTCTATGTTTGTTCGATAAATGTCTCCTCGCTTATTAAAGGCTTTGTGTGGGAAGCAAGGAATGGATCTCTTCTGTTTCATAAACCAACAACACCTACGAAGACCTGAGACGACGGTAAAACATGAGGAAACTTGATTTGCACTCTTTTCCAACCATATGGCATACCCATGAGGAAGTGGTATTTCAAAAATACTTATATTAAGAGATCTTTCTCTGTCCCTGATTATACCGCCGTCTCCAGTGTATTCTCCTTCTCAAGACCATTTTGTTTAGCAAAACATTTCCAGAACAAAACTAAACTCGATTTGTCTAATCTTCTGCCACTGCCTATTTACCTTTCCTTTGCTCACTTTCACCCACACATGGCGGTCCTTCCACAATGACCAACTCTGAACTCCTGTGTATTGCCGAAGGATGCTAGAGGCATGATCTGGGGTGTGCAGTCAGACAATTTTGTGTGGTACACAATGCCTATTTAACTATTGTTGCTAAATACTGCTCAAAGGACTATAGTTGTTACTGCAGCATTTCAAGAGCAGAGGTACCAGTCTCTTGGAGACCTGTAAGAATAGTAGTGTGAGGATCCTCTGAAGCGACATGGAGATTAGAATAAAACAGATGGGGGACCTACAAGGACTTATGGGGGTATCTCCTTTCCCCCTCCTCTATTTCTTCTTCCCCTTCCCTCCCTGAAAGCCATTATAGCCTCTCCCCTTTCTCTCCTTCCCACCACAAGTCAACCTATCTCCCACCCGCTTGCCCCTTATCCAGCTTTCCCTCATTCCCTTTGCCTGGCTGCTCCTCCCTGGGACAGCACTGGCCAAGTTGCATGGTGACAGTTGTTGGGCCCTGTTGCATGGGCTTGTGGGGTACCTTTCTCTCTGTACTTTCCTCTTCCTCCTCTCGTTCCGACGCACCAACTGACCTACCTTTGTATCTATCCTCCATCTTCAGCTACTTTTGGGGTTGCCAACTCTAGGTTGGGAAATAACTGGAGATTTTGGGGGCGGGCCCTGAGGAGGGGAGGGTTTGTGGGAGGGACTTCAATGCCATAGAGTCCAATGGGCAAAGTGGCCATTTTCTCCAGGGGAACTGATCTCTTTCGGCTGGAGACCAGTTGTAATAGCAGGAGATCTCCAGCCACCACCTGGAGGTTGGCAACCCTAGCTACATTTATTATTTATTTACTTCATATACACCACACCTTTCTCCACAATGGGGAACCAAAGCAGCTTACATCAGTCTCCCTTACTCCGTTTTATCCTCGCAACAACCCTGGGAGAGTGTGTGACGGGCCCAAAGTCACACAGTGAACTTCCATGGCAGAGTGGGGATTCAAACCTGGGTCTCCCAGAAACTAATCTGAAACCATTATACCACACTGGCTATCATGAGGTAGCTGCTGTTGAGCAATCTGGCATGGTGATTTTGCTCTGAGAGTGTGTTCACACATGTCCTTCACAAAAGGACAAGGCAAAGAAATTCACATGCAAGGCATATGGAGTGGACAAAACCATGCAGAGAACAAGGATGTGACATCTGCAGACCAAGGATGCAGGAGATTCCCCACGGAAGAGAGGTGATTTGGGGAATAACAATGAGAGCTTGCAGGAAACTCCAAATAGAATGCACTGAGGTAAACAGACCAGTATCTTTTTCACAAACTGAAGAAGGTGCACACCATAAGGTCAGCACAAAATTCTACAATCAGATCACTGCATTTCGGAGCAGAGAAGAAGTGAACCAGTATGTTGTGATGCTGCTTTATAAGACTGACTCGGATTTTTAAAAAAAATCATTAACAGGTTACCATTCTATTCTTCAGTAATTTGAAAAGTCCAACTTCATCCCCACACGATAACCCTAAAGCAAATCCTCCATATGTTGACTGACTTGCCATCAATGTCTGTTGTTGACATAAAACAGCAGCCTAGTTTTTGAAAATGTTTCACAGAAGTCCATCTGTCTGCGCTGCCAGTGGATAAACAAGCTATTTCTGCTTAAATGTTTACTGCATACTGAACTCTGGGGTGCAAAGCGACTTTTGGTTTCTTTATCATATTCTCATGAAACACTGGATGACAAGTCTGGTCAACAAAAGCAGAGATAACAATGGGAAATTATCCGATTGGATGTCTCTCTCTCTCTCACACACACACACACACACAATAGGGAAGGCTGAAAGCCAAGTCATGGCAAAAGTGAAGGACTAAGAGCCCATTCCTGGGGCTGGGTGGTGGTGAACCACGGCAGCCGGGATGGTGGAGCTGAGAACCCTCCTCAGAGGCTTTCCAGCCACTGCGGAGGGGAAAAAAGCTCCCCCCGCAAATAAAAACAGGAAAAAAGGCTTTCTCCCCCTGGAACGCAACGGGAATGCCTCTTAGGATGCTGGTGCAGGGATTTGTGCTGGGAGAATGCCAGGGGAAGGCCCCACTGGTGCCTGATCCCTGCGCTGTGGCATGGCATCCCAGGGCCAGCAGGGATGCCCTCCACGGTGGTGTAAATGCCCATTATCCGGGCACTTACGCTGCTGCAGGGTCACATCAACTCCTAAACCAACTTCTACCCCCCCTTCAGGAAAGCACAGTAACTTGTTAAACTACTGACTGGAAAGGAGAAGGAACCTTGAGGAAAACAGTGGCCTTTTATGGTTGGCTGTTTCCCTTTCCGCCACCCCTCTGCCAACTTCGGGTCTTTATTTTGATTATGCATGCCGTTTCCAACCATCAGAGGTCTCCTTTTTCTCCCCCTACATTTCCCCATGTTTTGCCCGCATTTTCAAATTCGAGATAAAATAGGCCTCTAAAAACGCGGGCAAATCGCAGGGAAATGCAGGGGGAGAGCGAGGCGACCTCCAACGGTCGGAAACGGCATCCATTATCCACACAAAGACCCGAAATGGGCGGAGGGGTGACCGCGAGGGAAACAGCCATGCATAATAGGCCTTCAACTGTTGCAGGCTTGGGTTTTGCTTACAACATACCCTGGCAAGTACCGGTAACATACCGAGAAGAGTTCATGCATAAAAAGAAAAGAATACAAAACAAATCAGGAAGGCTCTCAGATGCATTTGACTTAGTGCAGTAACACAAATGAAACCATTCGCTGAAGAACAGCATCCCTTTTCAATGTATGCGTCCCCACCTGAGCACGACTCAGGACGCCGGCCTGTGGTAATAAAATCTGTGCGAGAGACATAATTAGCCATTTGGTGCTTTGCTGGGAAAATGGATATGAGAAACAGCGATTTAAAGACAAGACTGCAAAGCGACCAGACGGAGAAAACCAAGAAAACAAACAAGTCAGGTTCAGAGAAGAGTGTGCCCTTTTCCAAAGCAGCAAGTCTTTCTGTCCTGAAGGAAGGAAGCCAGTTTGATGGTAATCAATACCTGTAGTAGCTCACAAAGCAACCAAAAAAGGTCAAAGCCTCTACTGTTCGCACAGCTTTCTTTCTAACGTCCTTTTTTCTTGATGCTTACAGATAATGTGATAATAACTTATTTATAGGGAACATTTTGCTGGAAAATCATATGTGAAGAGGACCTGCAAGACCCAAAGGGATTTTTTCTCGTTTTGAAGTCACTGATAATGCTTTGATCAAAGGAACAGAAGTTAGTTTTTCTTCTAACACTGATGGTTCAGGATATATACATTTAAAAGAAACAAACTATAAGCCCTTTCATTCATCATAATGATTTCTGAAAACCTAGAACATTCCATTGGGAGGCGAGTCATATTTTTGACCCATTTTATTTTTAGCCAAGCGGGCGGTGGCTCCATACAGAGAACTGCCTATTTAGCTAACCTTTTACCAGTTTTTGAGTCCCATATTTCATTAAAACTAATGTCTAAACTAAGACCTAGTAGGACCTTTCTTGTTAGAGCAATATGCATTTACATTTGCGTGTGTGGGGGTGGGGGGTGGAAACAGCAATTAGAGAATTAAAGCAGGCATTTCTTTGAGACCTTCACCCACCATCAAATCTTGGTGAAAATAACAAGTGATACAGAACAAAAAAAAGTGTTTTTCTTCAGAAAATAGCACTATAAATTAACTATTGTTTCATATTTACTTAGAAAATTGACTTCACACATCTATAAGAACGTCTATATTGGTCATACAGAGACCTAGCCCTGTACTCGTACTATAACTTGATTTCAAAGTAATGTTGCGTTTGTAGCTGGCGAGAAAAAAAAATAGAAAAGGAGTATGCCTGTGACATTATTACAACAGCCTATCAAATATATCAATATTTCTTCAGTATAGTTAATCATTTTCACAGTGCTTTATTTTCATTGGGAATATCTTGATTTTATTTATTTATTTATAGTCTGCCGTTCTCACTTGGATGCAAGGCGGATTACAACACAGTGAATCAATACAATCAACAGGATGGGACATTCAATGAACAATGCAATAGGAATTAGGTTGCAGAAGCAACCAGAACTCTAAAAAAAGAACTGAGGCAAAGCATAAATATTGACTTATGTGGGGCAGAAGGAGGATGGAACAAGCCTACTCGCCACCATCACCATGGATAAATGATACCAAAATTACATAATAGGATCCTAGTTTCAACAAGCTATACACCTTAGTATAGACCCCAGTCCCTAATAATTTATCCAAGTAGCTTTGTGGAACATTTAGTAGTGTGAAACTCTATTGACTGCATAAAAAAAGCCCTCTTGAATAATTCAGTTTTCCATAGTTGGCGGAAAGCCAGGAGAATGGGAGCATTCCTGAACATCTCAGACGGGCAATTTTATAATGTGGGGGCCACAATGGAGAAGGCATGTGTATGGGCAGTTGTTGATTTTGCCCATTTGCAGGTTGGTACCTGCAGAAGACCCTGCTCCGATGAGCAACACTGTCATGGTAGAGTGTAGGGAGGGAGGTGGTATCGCTGATATGAGGGTCCAAAGATGTGAAGGGCTTTGTACGTGATAGGTAATACCTTAAAGTGAACCCAGTAACTGGGCAGCCAGTGAAGTAACTGTGGGATGAGAATAATATTTGTGCTCCAGCTAGCTCCCAATAATAGCTGAGCCATGGCATTCTCAATCAGCTGGAGTTTCCGAATAGATTTTGACGGGAGACCAATATTCTGTGCGTTACAGCAGTCTAGTCTTGATGTTACTGTGGCGTGGATCTAGGTGGCCAGATCAGCCACAGGAAGGTAAGGGGCCATTTTTGGGCTAGGCTGAGTTGCTTGCTTCTCCACTACTGACACATGGTGCAGTATAATCTCAAAACTCTTAACTGAGACTGAAAGGTTCAGTTGAACTCCATCAAAAGTGGGGAGCGCAATGTCCTTCAAGAGCTCTGCCTTCCTAATCAGCATTACCTCTATCTTCTCATGGGTTAGTTTCATTTTTTCACTCTTAGCCAATTTACCACAGCAGCCAGGCAGCAATTCAGACCTCTCCCATGCCAACAGAAGATTTTGATAAGGATATATAGAGTTGTGTGTTTTTGTGTGTGTGTAAAGTGCCTTCGAGTTGCGACCGATTTATGGTGATGTTCTGAGGTGGGCTGCCATTGCCTGTCTCCACATATTGATGACATCTGTCTCCAAAGGTATGAATAATTTGTCCTAGTGGCTTTACATAGATATCTAAAAGCATGGGGATACAACTGCGACCTGTGGAATGCCACAGCATAGGTTTCACACTGATGACAACTGGTCTCCCACGAGCAACCTTTTGAGTCAGATCCGCGCGGAATGATTTCAACAAATTCAGCGTGTATCCCCTGATACTTACTTCTGCCCCCAAGTGCCTCAGCAAGATGGTTTGATTTACTGTATCAAAAGCTGCAGATGTCCAACAAGACCAACAAGGAGGCATGGCCTTTGTCTATCCTCAGACGGAGGTTGTCAGCTAAGGCGAGCAGAGCTGTCTCTGTCCCATAGCCCGACTTGAAGCCAGACTGAAAAAGATCTAGAGCAGATGTGTTATCCATGTTGATGGTGGGTCAACAGGCTTGTTGCCCTGTCTCCCTCTGTCCTCCTCCTCCCCTGCCTCTTGGTCTTTCATTTGCTTTTAACATTGCATACCTTCGGAACTTGTTTCAGTCCTCATCAGTCGTCCCCCACCTCGGTGACTTTACATCATATATTTTATGTATAAGCCTGACCACACATAAACTCCTTCCTTGTTTGTGGGTGACCTGTTTTGCAGTTTGGGGGATTAACACAAGCCACTCACTATAATACTGGATTGACTATAATCATGATGGATGTGTCCTGGGATGTTAAAATGTCACAGCAGCAATGGTGAACTAGAATGTAGGATAATGAAAACTGGCATAAGCTAACAGGCTACAACCTATTTAAATTTTGGTGGAATAAGCTTTATTCAACCCAGTGGAAGTTACTTCTAAGTAAATAAGTATAGGATTGGGCTGCTAAGTTATAATGATGTTATGGTGATAATAATTTCTATGTATAAAGAACTTTAACATTCTCATAACATTTATCTTCATAACTACACTTTGGTATATGCCAAACTATAGTACAGAAACTAGCAAGAGGCCATCTGTTAATAATAAAAATCACCATTAATTTGATGCTGCGTCTCCTAAAGCCAAACTCCAACAGCATTGTTATGTTGTATTCGGAAACATTTTCAAATGCTTTTAGAGTAGTCTTCAGTTCTGGGAAGGAACTTTGGGATCTGTAAGAGACTCAAAGCGGCTTACATCATTCTCCTCTCCTCAATTTTATCCTCACAACTCTGTGATGTAGGTTAGGCTGAGTGTATGTGACTGGCTCAAAGCCACCCACAGCAGACTGGGGATTTGAATCTGGGTCTCCTAGATCCTAAGCTAAAACTATCCACTATACCACAGTGGCTATTTTGGGGGCATGGGTGTTGAACAGTAGCAAGCAACTGAGTTGGGTTGCCAACCTCCAGGTACTAGATCTCCTGCTATTACAACTGATCTCCAGTTGATAGAGATCGGTTCACCTGGAGGAAATGGCCGTTTTGGCAATTGGACTCTATGACATTGAAGTCCCTCCCCTCCCCAAACCCCACCCTCTTCAGGCGCCATCCCAGAAACCTTCCGCTGGTGGCAAAGAGGGACCTGGCAACCCTATAACTGAGCCTGGGTGAGTTATGCAAGTTATATGGTAGCAAGTTGCCCAGTGATTACTGCCAGGTTTGGCCCCAATGAATCTTGACCTCAAAGGCCAAACAGCCCTGGAAAATGGCCTGGCCAATATAATTATTAATTGACAGAAAGAAAGGCTGGAAGACTGGCGATAATGTTGTGCTAGCCCAGCAATGGCCACTGAGGGCATTTGTTTCTTAAAGCCACTGGCAACAATTGTATATTTTTGGAAGGTTTATCTCCGCAGTGTATTTAAAAAAAAAATCAGAATTTTCTCCAAAACTAGGGCTTTTTTCAGGTTTGTAGAAAGATCTGTCTTACCATTTAGTGATCACTTTTTGGGGGCTTTATAATAATTGGATCTCATACCAGTCATCTGGACTAATGCCTACAGAGCAGGAAGCCAACGTTACCAACCGGTTAATACATATTTAAAAAGTAGAATGCCAAAACCTACTTTTGTAATTGCACAATTGGTGGAGAAATAGTGTATTTATGCAGTGAAAGTCTGATCTGGCCCAGAGACTGTTAATTCTCACCAGAAATAGGCAAAAAAAAATGATTCTATAATGTTCTTCCACTTTAGTTCACTCTACTAAAAAAAAGAAGAAACTCAATCAAACATAAAAGTTTCACATCATCACTCTCATGGTGTTACTCTTCAAACAGATAAACACTTTAACCAGGTGCTGATGCTTAGGCACTTTTAAATCTGTGAAAAGACAGTGTTCTCACTCCTCAAGTCTTATTTTAGCTACAATAATAATGCATTCAATATTACCTGCCAGCAATAACACTTTCTAATTTCCTGATATCCAAACTAATACATATACATACAAGAATTTTGTGGGTCCACCCCTACCCGATTCATAAGGTGATTACATCACTTTTTCTTCATGCCATTTTTATACATTATCTAAAAGGTAAAACATAAATGATTGGAGTTCTATTCTCCAAGAGATTTCACAACCTGCAGCCAGGATTAATAAAACATTCAATATCCTGGATTTCATTAAGTCTAGTGGAAGGTGAAGTACAGTATAATCAGAACACTGTCCCTTTGCAATGTGGTTTTGGAAAAATGCAAGAGAAATTTCAGGTTTGGGATATGTGCAAATGATTCCTACGTGAGTCGTATTACATGTTCTTCCCCAGAGGATCCATGAAGACACTATTAACTTCTCCATCATGATACGCGTTCTAAACTTCAGGCGTCTTTGAGATGTCACAAGATGCCATGTAGACTATCACTAGAAAATATGGTGTGTGGACCAACTGTCACTGGCAGAAGCAGAAAGGGGCACCGACAGATAACCAATTAAAGGTGACTGAATGCATATTTAATCTGTCGACTTCCGAACTGTACCTCAGCTCTGACATCTCACCAGACTTTTTTTTTTTTTTTGCCATCAAGTCACAGCTGACATCGTAGGGTTTTCAAGGCACGAGACATTCAGAGGCGGTTTGCCATTGCCTGCCTCTGCATAGCAACCTTGGTATTCCTTGGAGGTCTTTGAGTACCTCTTATTTTAGCAACCTGCTTTCAATTTATTTGTATGTGTTTGTATAAAGTCACCAAAAAAGTATGGCACTTCTTTACTGTGAATGTATTAGCAATTTCCTGTTAGAGCAGATTTGTATAATATCTTAAAAAGCTGCTCTGTTTTAACCTGTTAAAATTTAAAAAAAAACTGCTGTATTTAAGAATTTACAATAAAATAAATTGCAGGTAGTAAAGTTACTCTTCTGAGAACTGTTTGCAGCCTTGGCACACAAACTGCTGATAGTTACTCAACAGATTAAGGCTTGCTGCTGGCAATATGGATCCACGCACGCTAAGCTGTATGGCAAATGGCTGAGCAGTATTGATAATTCTAGGCAATTTGAATACTCCCTGAAGGCAAGCATCATATTCTGGACCATATGTTTTTTTTTCTTCCCCCATTCTCCATGATGCGATTAATTACAACAACCTACAGGCAGCCACTGGGAGAGGCATCAGCAAGAACCCAATTTAGAGAGAGAGAGAGAAAGAACCTTTCTGTCACAGATATTTTGCACACATGTATCAAGGAGCTCGGAAGAAACTAGTATATATATATCCATGACCAACAGGAAGTCACAATGCTTTTTGGAGCACTGTCCCTGCATGCTGAGCACCAACACCATCCGTGTGCTGCAAGGCTTAAACAAAGTTCTTGCTCTTGTGGACCCTCTTATGCACGCTAATGGGTAGGACAATCCAGCTTCCATGAGATCTATTCAGAGTCATGGTATGGACTTTATGCACTGGTGAGTGTACAAAGTTCATACATGAGTCACTTCACATGTTCATCTTACATAGTTAGTGTCCTGCATACAAATGTAATTTCCCTGTGGATTTTTTGTGAGAAGTTTCTAAACAGACGTCTGCTCCAATCACATTCCTCTGGAGGCTGATTTGTTGCTGTTGCTTGTTTCCTCATGTTTCCCCCCAACCATGGTTTGTTCCAACTTCCTCTTTGTTGGAATACCCTGCCTGATGTTTATATAGGCTGTTTGCCTACGTGGATTCTTGCTGAGGTTTTGCCACTAGTAGGGCAGAAGTATCAGCAACTGCCCAGCCAAGCTGCTTCCTTTTGTGTTCCGTCACCTGTACTTTCATAACAAGCTACAACTGGAGAATAGGGCAGGATCAACAAGATGGTGGTGGTGGAAAGTGCGGTTAAGTCGCAGCTGACCTATGGCGACCCCACGAGGTTTTCAAGGCAAGAGACATTCAGAGGTGGTTTGCCATTGCCAGCCTCTGTGTAGCAGAGACTTCCTTGGTGGTCTTCCATCCAAATACTAACCAGGGCCAACCCTGCTTAGCTTCCAATATCTGATGAGATCGGGCTAGCTTGCACCATCCAAGGCACAGCATCAACAAGATACCCTCTCTATATATTTTCACCCAAATAACCAAAATAACCCGACAGAACAGAAACCAAGATAAACTCCCCTCCACAATAATCCACAATGCCTTGTGCATATTTCATCCCTGCAGATATACATGAATATTTAAACCACACTCATAAAAACCACACATGGACATGCATGTCTTACCATGTAAAAATGAGCACAGGTATCAAACAGAATAAATGTGTAAACTGATTCTTACTGAAATCAATGGACATAAATAAGGATTAATTATGCACAAAATTGTAAATTAAGGGTCGTGAAAATAAACAGTTCATAATGGCTGATAATGCTATAAATACTAAAACCAACATTTGATTATGATTAAGATGTAAAAATACCAAATATTAAACTAAGTTCAAAATACCAAATATTAAACTAAGTTCAACTATCAGTTTAACTTGGTTACATTAAATTGTATCTTAGTGGCCCGTGCTAATCAGTGGTCAGCAATATATACTAAAGATCAGATAATATGACAGAACAAACTAATAATGCAGAAGAATTAATAAAGTAAATAAATATAATAATTTAGTTGTTTTTTTTAATAAAATAGTTTAAGGGGAAGGGTTCATATCTACTCACCAAGAACAGTGTTCTGAATGTGCTCAGATCTACGAAAAAGTCCTCAATGCACACAGCCTTGGAATCGAAACAGAAGTAATCTCCCAAACTGTCATATAACTTAATCATGTTGTTGTGCATGTTAGATAATTTTTCATATTGTTCTCTGGCACTCTTCGCAAAGCTGTAGTCTTATAGTTAAGGAAGCTTGAATAAATGAGTAGCAAATCAGCATACAATAAAGTAAGACTGATGATGATTGGTCTATCACTTCAAAGCAATTTGCCACCATTCTAGAACACTCCTAGAACACAGTGCAATGCTAAACAGAGTTCTATAAACAGCCTTGTTTATAGAAGTCAATTGTCTTAGAAAGGTGTAATTCTACTTAAGATTGTACCCCCACTTGCCCACATCATGAACTTATGAACATGGATTATGTTTTACTCTCCACATTCCTTGGCTTGTGTTCCTTAGGGATGTTCTTGACTGAAGTGAGAGAGGGTAGAACACTGGTCCTTGGAATATAGGTCCAAATGGCCATCTCTGAATAAGGTAACCTGCACCTATAATGAAACAGACCAGAATTAATGTACAGTAGGGGTCCCCAACCTTTTTGAGACTATGGGATCAACTCTGACATAGAAGAAGCCAACCACAAAATGGCCACTGCGGGAGGTAGAGCCACACACAGAGTTACCTCAGAGGAAGGGGATAAGAGTCAATTAAAAAAATACACTGGGAAGGACGAGTGTGAGACAGAATAAAAAAATGTTATTTTACTCTGCACAGCCAATAAAATCTCCAATGGCCAATCGGAACTGGCCCCACTCACTTTCCAAAAACTTAGCAGGCACCAGGAAAGGTGCCTGCAGATATCACAGTGCCCATGAGCATCACATTGGGGACCCCGATGAACAGATTACCCATTATCAAAACACATTTCTAAGACATCAGCAACAAGTTTTTAGATGGGTAACTGTGTTCATTTGTTACAGCTAAAATCAGAGTTTTGTGGTACCTTAAAGACAGATCTACTGTATATGAAATTCTACATCACAATAAACCTGTTCTGTCTTTAATGAGCCGCCAAACAGTTTCTGATTGTCATGATGAGACGGTTAAAAAAAAAAGTTAGGATCTCAGAAAATGAAGAGACAAGATGAGAAAATCTAGATTCGAATCCAGTAGCACCTTAGAGCCCAACAAGATTTTCACATTACAAGCTTTCAAGAGTTAAAGCTCCCTTCATCAGATAAGTGAGAAGTTACTTAAATAGGTGTAGGAAGACCACCAGAATAAAGCCACAGCCTCCACAAAGTAACATTCCTAAACAATGCACAAAGGAACACATCTTTTTCATTAACATGTAGGTGGACTACAAATTCCTATAATGATCTTTAGAATAATCAGTGGTTCCCAGCTTGGTTTTTCTAACTATACAGCTGCAACTGAAACTGTTTGATAAATTTAACAAAGGTCATACCAAAAATATTTTCAAACAGGCATTAACAAAAGTTACTAAATATTTTTTTCAAGTTTTAGAAAACTCACTGTGAAACTCTAACATTGATTAGTCTATTAATATGAACCACCAAAGAGTAATTTCTATCAGCAATAAGAACACAACTCCTTAAATGACATGGGGCTCCTTAGATGACATACAGCTGAAAGGCCTGTTTAGGCATGTCTGGTGGAGCTTCCTGGCAGGAAATGGACCATGTTACACACATGAAGCTACCTTATACTGAATCAGATCACTGGTCCATCGAGGTCAGTATTGTCTACTCAGACTGGCAGCAGCTCCCCAGGGTCTCAGGCTGAAGTCTTTTGCATCACCCACCGCTTGATCCTTTTAACTGGAGATGCCAGGGATTGAACCTGGGATCTTCTGCATGCCAAACAGATGCTCTACCACTGAGCCATGGCCATAAATCTCAGGTATGTTGCACATTCAGGCAGAAGTGGCCTGATTCATATGCAACAGGCAAAAGTCTTTACTGGATTGCAGAAATAGACCTGTCACAATCACCGTATTGTCTCAGCAATTTCAGAGCACAATGTGACAATTCACAAGCAAATCCTGCTGATTAAAATGGCACTCGGTATTACAACCTGAGACCACTTCCAGCTTTTGGAGAAGTGGACTCTGACCCGGAGAACCGGGTTTGATTCCGCACACTTCCACATGAGCGGCGGAGCTAATCTGGTGAACTGGATTTGTTTCCCCACTCCTACACATGAGGCCAGCTGGGTGACCTTGGGCTAGTCACACTCTCTCAGCCCCACCTACCTCACAGGGTATCTGTTGTGGGGAGGGGAAGGGAAGGTGATTGTAAGCCGGTTTGATTCTGTCAAGAATATACAAGCACGATGTATTATTTTGACCGGACAGCTGAGAAGGCGCTGTCAGTAAGAGATCCACTTAATCTAGCTGATGCAAGGTGTAGAAATGACTTGCCCCAGCAGAGTGGACTGGAGAAAACTGGATGGAACGGGTAACATGATGCAATACCCCAGGTGGCCAGGCAATTAACTATGCATGAGATATGTACATAAGTGGCAGGGCCTCTAGGGCTCAGTGTTGGGCTGAATATACTGACTAAGCCAGGGGCTCTGCTGAAATGTATATAGAGCTTTTAGAACTGCACTGTGAATAAACTAGCACTTTTGTAGAAGCTACCGTCTGGTGGAGTTTCTTGGGCATCTGATTAAATCCGCTGAACTAGCGATAGATTCTTCCTTAAGTGGTAGAGAAAGTTGGCATATAAAAACCAACTCTTCTTCTTCTTTTTGTTTCTCTATTAAAGCTTTGAAATCAGATGCAGGGAAGGGGGGAAGAGGCAGAATGCAACTGCAGATAAGCATCTCTGTAACACCGTAACGGTTCCGTGCATGACCTCGAGTTGATTCAATAGATTCAGGTTTCATAATGCAAGTAAGAAAAGACAGAAGGTGAAAGTACAGCAGTGACAATTGTAATTAAATGTTATTAACAGGGCCGAATCCTATATTAAGTCGGAATGGAAGCTGTGCACTTTCAAGATGCAATGAGGCAAAATCAGTGATGAGGACACAAGCAAACTGTGACTGTTGTTTCAACACATGCCATTCTCCCAGTACCGTGTTATTCAATAATTGCCATGTCTTCATTGTGATAAGCTAAATTAAGCAACGAACACCGAACGTTGCCCACAAGTGCCACTGTTCTATTACAGTAAGTGCACTGTACTTTTTTATTAATATGTGGAGAGGACTGGAAATCAACCAGAAATCTACTTGACCTTCATAACAGTTTAGTTACAAATTGCACAATTGTCTGTCGAAGCGGAAGGAAGCAGTTCTATATAGAAATTAAACTTTTAGAACAATGTGAATGCAAATAAAGGTTAACATTTTATTAAGGGAATAATTAAGTAATTCATTTTCTATTCTTTTCTTTCAAATTTCATTAAAAAAGATTCATTTAATTAAAACGAAGTGACAAAAATGTAGCTTAAGTTCCTTAATAGATATTGCTGCACCTAATAGTGTTGGAGGTGCTTGAGACTAAAGTAATCCAGTTGCCGCTCACTGCACACCAATCTTCGTGGTGTAGTGGCTAAGAGCGGTGGACTCTAATCTGGTGAACCGGGTTGGTTTCCCTCTCCTACACATGAAGCCAGGTGGGTGACCTTGGGCTAGTCACAGCTCTCTTCAAGCTCTCTCAGCTCTACCTTCCTCACAAGGTGTCTGTTGTGGGGAGAGGAAGGGAAGGAGATTGTAAGCTGGTTTGATTCTCCTTAAAAAGGTAGAGAAAGTCAGCATATAAAAACCAACTCTTCTTCTTTTCACCATCCTGAGCACCTCCACATTGCTGCCAATATTATCAGGAAAAGAAACCAAAGGTTTATGAGTCAGAAGATGATACATCTTTCTGCATGTCCAATGTACATATATCACATGTATACACATACATTCTCCCATAATTCTGCCCAACATTTAGCTGCTGTCATATTACTAATTCTAAATATATAAGTTTTTTTAAAAAAAGTTACATATTTTGCAACAAACAAATATATTTTACAGATTTCATTGGTTTTTATTTTGCCTTTGAGCTCTGTTAGCTGCTGTCCTAATGCATGTGGTGGCAACTCTTAAAATCAATGCTTGGGTGAAAAAGTACACCAGTGAAACGAACATCTAAGGCGTTTTGCTTTAAAAAACAAAAACAAGTAAACTAAGGGTGTTTTTGTTCCTCAAGCATCACATCTGGGCAAATGTACATGGCAAAGTTTGTTCAAATCAGGGGAGGTTCTAATACATTGATGTGCGGCATGGTGGAGCCTCAGTAGTGCAATGTTAAAAATTAGCTGGGTCACCATAAGCCGCTCACATAAGCCTATGCTGTGTGCGCATCTTGTCTTTCTCTCCTTCTACAGATGCAGAAATTCATTTACAGCACATAATGATGCTGCCTCTTAGCTGCCAGGACACGAGTAAGTGGGGCTTCCATTATCTGTCACCTGTCAAGGAACTTTCACTTCCAAATGCCATGCACCTCCTGCATTAGTGTTTTCCCTGTGGAGGAACTGCAGGGGGTATCTTGCCTGCTCACTTTTCCCCCCATCGGTCCTGCTTCTACCTTAAAGCCGTCGCCTGCTTATCTTGTTAAAGAACCAACAAGCAGGTGAGCAAGTGAGCAAAATATTCAGAAAAGGGAAGCGGCGAAAAATA
Organism: Euleptes europaea; assembly: GCF_029931775.1. Classification (NCBI taxonomy): domain Eukaryota; kingdom Metazoa; phylum Chordata; class Lepidosauria; order Squamata; family Sphaerodactylidae; genus Euleptes; species Euleptes europaea. The sequence continues at coordinate 31,105 of NW_026612586.1, read as the reverse complement.
ATAATTATGAGGGCTGAATTAAACGTACAAGAATAAGTTATCCAAGCCACCTTCCAAAATAGGAGAAGACGGTTGGCAGCGTCAGTATTCACATAACGTTGATTACTGGGTTGGTTTAGAATAATTAGACTTCAAACAGATTGTTCACAAACACACACATCCATAATATTACTACTGAGCTGCTCCACTACGCTAAATCTACCATCCATTAATTTTAATGAGGTTGGACTGAATGTTTAATTTGTAAAGGGAAGAAGTACTGTTTGACATCTGTAACGGCATGGGACTGCCTTATAGGTTTATTTCCTGTGCAGATTACCAAGGGAATGCACACTGATGCAGTGTGAATGTTGGACAAATTATTCATACATTCAGCATTATTTTGAGCCCATTCCTGGGGAAGGGAGGAACCGTGGAGGCTGGGACGGCGCAGCTGAGAAGCCTCCTCAGAGACTTCCCAGCCGCTACGGAGAAGGAGAAAGCCTTTCTTCCAAAATAAAAACAGGAAAAAAAGGCTTTTTTCCCCCATAGGGGAAAGCGGGCTGTGGCACAAGACTGCTAGTGTTCCCGGAAGCATTCCTGGGATGAAAAAGGTTTGGAAGCTGCCTAAAGGCTGTGGCGTGGCGTCCCGGGACCAGCGGGGATCGCCTCTACGGCGGCGTAAGTGCCCGTTAACCTGGGATAACTTGGCACTGATGCCGCTGTAGGGTCATGTCAGCTCCTAAGCTAGCTCGGCCCCGCCCTTCAGGATTGATAATGTTTAATGTGATTGCAAGTGAGCCAGAAAAAAAAAAACACCTTTTACTGCTGAATTTCTTCCCTGCCAAAGCCAAAGGGGGGGGGGGGGAAGAGAGAAGTAATAGGCTAGGTTTTCTCTCTCCAAAGTGAGCAAATAAAATAAGAAAGAAAAGAAAAAAAGCCACAGGAAGAACTGCTGTTATTCAGCCTTAGTCGTCTTTATGTTATGGTCAGAAAATAGTCCAATTACATCTTTCCACTCAGTCATTTGCATCATTCAAGCCTGCAGAGTTGCCTCAGTCTAAGCCAAAATAATTTTAAATTTATTTATTTATGTAATTTATTGGCCACCTTTCTCACAGGGACTAAAGGCGAATTACTCAGAGTGAGTCCAGGCAATCACACTGAGCTTGTTTTATGTTGTAAGAGGACCAAGTTCACAGAATAGGTTAAGTAATGAGATATGACATTTATTTATCAAGGCAATATGCTCTCCATGACATGAGGCACCTTTTATCAGCTTAGACGGATGAACCAGCTGTGGATCCTTCTGGCCAGAGGCAGCCTGGCTATACTCTCCTAATATCCAGGGTAACTTACTATAATATGTAGTATGCAGAGCTGCCTTTCAAGATGGTTATGAAACTTCAGCTGGTTCAGAGTACGTTGTGGCAAACATGCTTGTGGGGGGGGGGGTTATCTTGTTTAAACTCCCTCAACTACACATGTGATGAGCTAGTGGTCAGATCTCTTGATCTTTCCTGGAAAGTTTGCCTCTGAGCAGATCACTTACTTGCTGCCACCAATTTGGTTTGGGGATTTTACTATAACCCGGGGAGGGCTCAGGTTACCTACTTTTCTCTTCTAAAACCATGGGCAGTGCTTCCTTGCACAAGGGGTAGGGTGCTATCTAGATGTGCAACCAATTAATGATATATTAAAGGCTTGTATTTTAACGATGTATTTAATAACCCCTTTGTATTAACAACAACAACAAAAAATAATTTGGTTATCAAAAATACATCTCCCTGGGCTAACTGAGTAAAGGGAAACTGGGTAAGGAAGTAATGATAAAATCTTTAATGCCTACACCTTGAACTGGTCCCTAGCTCACCTATGTTACCTTGTTAAATTAAATTGTGGAACTCCCTGCCCCAAGATGTGGTCATGGGTCCCTACTTGGAAGGCTTTAAGAGGGGAGTGGACATGTTCATGGAGGAGAGGGCAATCCATGGGTACTAGTCAACATTAATACTAGCCATGATGCATACCTATTCTCTCCAGAATCAGAGGAGCATGCCTGTTATATTAGGTGCTGTGGAACACAGGCAGGATAATGCTGCTGCAGTTGTCTTGTTTGTGGGTTTCCTAGAGGCACCCGGTTGGCCGCTGTGTGAACAGACTGCTGGACTTGATGGGCCTTGGTCTGATCCAGCATGGCTTTTCCTATGTTCTTATGTTCTAGACCCTGGTTCCAATTAACAAGCCTACACTACCTTGTGTGAAGGTACACTTTCCTACTCACAACAACTACTTTGCTGGAAAACTCCAAAGAAGTGTACGCTGAATTATTGGGGAAGAGGGTACAACAAATTTCCACAAGCTTCTACCCCCTTCTTCTCGACCGGGCAAAGTATTTCCTCCAGAATGAGTCCAAATGCAAAAGAAGTTGCCTTGACGGCCTAGGAAGGTCACAGGGCCAGAAACCCCGGCAAAACAGGGAAAATCAGAACAAACTCATGGCCTCTACGCCCACAGTTCACAACAGAAGAGCTGAAGAGTGTTCACCTGAGAACTTCCAACTTACCTTTGGAGATTGCAAGGGGTGTAAAAATACTATAACGACTTTAGGAAGACAGTGGAAGTCATTCTGACTCCTGTATTAAGTGGTAAAAGAGAAGGCAAGCAATCGATACTCTACAAAGCCTGCATACAATGAAGGCATGAATGGCATACCGGGGTGGTAAGAGAGTATATCCTTCCTAGTGGGCAGCCAACCACTGTCAGCACAGAACATAAAGGAGGAAAGACTTAACCTGATGGAAATAAATTGGCACCAACACTGAAATGAAGAGGGAAGTGACAAATGAACAGCTTTCCGAGAACAGCCAACACAACTAATTAAAAGAGGACGTTTGAAAGAATTCTGAACTTTCGTCTTCCATTTAGGTACTACATGTTGTTCTATGGAAGCCACTGGTTTTGAACGTTTCTCGGTGTGCCCTGATCCCAATATGAATTAAACACATTTTGGAACAGTTGTAGGATAACATGGTGCTATTAATGAACAAGGAAACCATGACTCTACAATATACCTCTCCAAAGGCTGTCTCTTGGCTTTGTGTAAACTATCATTTTAAATCCACAGAAGCCCTGCACATTTCCAGCCATTTGGCTTTTGTAGCTGGAGCAAACAATGAGGGAAGAAGAAAACTCAATGAAAAGAGCAGCTGGACACCATAATTTCTTCAACTGGAAACAGCACATATAAAGAAATGCTTCTATACAGAAACGCTGCTACAGCAGCAGCTCTGAAAACATGTCCCTTTATAGTCACCTACCAGCTATGTTTTGTTAATTTTCTTCATCTTCGCTCTGAATTTGACAGTAAACAATGCTGCACAACCAAATGGCTATTAACCACTGCCTGTGGTGGAGAAAGGTTGACACATTTTTTTGCACATCAGACTTCCTAGGAAAGAAAAATCCCAAGCAGTTGCACAGCAAACAAGCCAGTTGCTATTTATAAGGGGAAAAAATAAACACTAAAATGAAATAGCTGAGGAAAAGAATTGAGACGTGGTTTCCCCCCCTCCTATTATATTGCAGGTTTCTCTCATGGTAACATGAAAAAAGTAAAGAAAGGGAGAATATATATACATTCTGGTCCTGTGCCATATTACCATATTACAGTCTGTGCTAATGACAAACACTTTGAGCACCCATTATACCAAGCACAAACAATTAGGGACTAGTTACATGCTCAGTCATGTGAGTTAATGCTGCATGAAAAGGGATTGTGAATAAAAAGTGTGCAATCGAAGTGGTGACTTGAAATTCATTAATTTTGAAACTATGAAATCACTGGAAAAAAATATTAATGCGATGATGTGTGTGGAACACTTTTAACATTCAAAAGGTCTATATATGTGTGTGAGGGATTTGTGTGAGGCACAGCTTAAATGAAACTGAGGCCATTTATGCCTGGTAATTAGCAGTGCGTTCCAGGCTGAAGTGCCCCACATTTTTATTTTTAGTTTTTCACGCTGAATTGTCATTCAGGAAGTGACTGGGAAGCTGGCACATACCTGCTTCGCATTTCTTAAGAGCCCCTTTAACGCGACCTTTTGCATTTGCTCTGCCCTCGCACCAAAGCATTTACTGAAGGAACTATGAAAAATCACAAACACGGCTTGGCTATGCAACCAACCATTGCCAATGGCTATGCAAACGAAGGAGTGAAGGAGCAGGCAAGGGGGTGGCATTTCTTCTTTTGCATCAGGACCGTGAATAGGTATTTTAAAGGTCACATTTAAAAAAGAGCTTTGAGCGAGCATCAAAATTGACCCTGCATAAATGGCTGGAGTGTTTTATTTTCTTCCAGTTGAAGATTATTAATGGAAGAGAAAGTTAGACAAGGTCTCCTCATCACCATGTAACCGTAGACATTATGTAGCCCAAGTGAATTAACTGCATTCTAAGCTTTGGTGGGGGTTCTAGATTTATGATTGTTGTTCTTTGTATAATGGAATAACTCAAGTTTCTTGTCACTATGCCTCTGCTAGCACCACCCTATAGGTCTTTACTCTGAAGTCCTGCTTAATTCAGTTTGCCTTATTCCCCAAATAGGTACACCTAAGACTGCAGCGTAAGTTGTGCGAAGGAACTGCATGAACACATGAAACTGCCTTATACTGAATCAGGCCCTTGGTCCATCAAATTCAGTATTGTCTACTCAGACTGGCAGCGGCTCTCCAGGGTCTCAGGTAGAGGTCTATTCACATCATCTACTTGCCTAGTCCCTTTAACTGGAGATGCCGGGGATTGAACCTGGGACCTTCTGCATGCCAAGCAGATGCTCTACCACTGAGCCACAGCCCCTCCCCAAGTATGCTGAAGTATGATCTGTGAATAAAGGCATCCTGCATTATTTCCTTTAAATTTACATAAGCATGTTTGCATATAAATGTGAAAATGTGATGGAAGGGGGGAAAGGATCCTAACATACGGGGGGTGGGGATTGTGGTGACCACATGGATTAAAATTTTAGAGGTGTGTGTGTATACACACATAGTTAAAAAACCCCACAAAAAAGAAGGGAGTGCCTTTAGAATTGCAATTGTTCCTTGCACGGTTGATGTTTTTTAATTCCTTAAGGAAAGACGCAAATACTCAATGTCTATTAAGGCACCAGATCTTCAAGAGACACTCTGTATTTGAAGAATCTTTCGGAATCAATCTAGGCTTCAGAATAGTGTAGTGGGAGAGGAATTAGTTTGGTCACGGAAACAATCTGAGCTAATGTGGTTGAAGCCTGGTTCTTGAACACAAGATGTATTTAAATACAAACGCTAAAATCGAAAAAGCGTTTGCTTTCTCATGCAGTGGCAGAGATGCACACATACTTATTGAGCATCCGATAGCCACTGAATATTAATGGACAGACAGCACCACAAACTGTGTGCAGGTTAACAGTGAAGGAAGAACGCCAATGATTAGCTTCGATGAATGTGTTGCAGGTCTCTCCCCTGTAAAGGCACCGTACCAGCTCACGTTATGCTGTTAGAATCAACTGTGTCAAAACTGCAGTCATGTCTAACTTTCCATCATACTTTCTTACTGCTACATTTGGGTTGACACATATATCAAAAACTTCCACAGGAGAAGAAGTCCAATACTTGTTGGCAATACTTGGAAACAGTGGTATCAAGGCCAGGGAAAATCAGTGGGCGTGGAGCTCTTTTCAAACCGAAGAGGATAATGCAGTTGTTTCAGCTTTCTCTGCTGCATTGAATGGTCAGGGAGCAACCAAGAGCCTCAAAGAGGGATTAGGACCCGTACTAAGGACCAAAGCCCACAAGTTTGTGTTGCAAAAAGCAACTGGGACAATCATTTCCCTGACCATTCAATGCAGCAGAGAAAGCTGAAACAACTGCATTATCCTCTTCGGTTTGAAAAGAGCCACGCCCACTGATTTTCCCTGGCCTTGATACCACTGTTTCCAACTAAGGGTTGCCTAGGGTTGCCAGCTCTGGATTGGGAAACACCTGGATATTTGGAGGGAGGGGTTTGGAGAGGGGAGGGACATCAATGCCATAGAGTCCAATTGCCAAAGCAGCCGTTTTATCTAGGGCAGTGGTTCCCAACTTTTTTTTGACCAGGGACCACTAGAACTTTTTTTGTTCGGTGCAGGGACCCCAAGGTTCAAAATAAAAATTTTGAGGGCCAATGCGGCAATTTAACCTGAATACTGAGGTTTTAGTTTAGAAAAAACAATTCATATGTTAACATCTTTTGCCTTAAAAGAAAAACACAATAGCAGAGCTTTCAATGATACAAACAACTTTTTATTGAAAGGCAAATCCAAGGCAAAACCTCCCATTCACAGATGGCCAATAACCCCCCATGCAGTTTTTTGAGAATCTGGATGGGGAAAACGTGCATCTGAGTGGCAAATCCAAGGCAAAACCTCCCATTCACAAATGGCCAATAACCCTGTCCTTTATTGAGTCGGTCCATCTCTTGTTGGGTCTTCCTCTTTTCCTGCTGCCCTCAACTTTTCCTAGCATGACTGTCTTTTCCAGTGACTCTTGTCGTCTCATGATGTGACCAAAATACGATAGCCTCAGTTTAGTCATTTTAGCTTCTAGGGTCAGTTCAGGCTTGATTTGATCTATAACCCATTGATTTGTTTTTTTGGCCTCCAACACCACATTTCAAAGGTCACTCTACAGTATGACAAATGGCTTCATGTTGATACTGTGTGCCCCCCCCCCCATTGACTCCACAGCTGCAGTTTGACAAATGAAAAGCTTACAATGCCAACACATGGAACTCAAAGGCTTGCACAAAGGTGGCAACTTGGAAAACATAAAATCGTCCATGCATTAAAGTTACTTTGATTACACTCTGGGCTTGACTGCCATTACTTTTAAGTAAGTCCATCTGTTTCACTGGAACTTGTATCCACCTGAGTGATTTAAGGGCCCAAGGCCATAGTCCTCTTCCATTTCCAGGAATAAGGAAGGAAGCTAGAGCTCCTTGGAGGAGGAAGAGGCAGAGGAGAAGCAGAAGAAGAGTTGGTTTTTATACGGCAACTTTCTCTACCACTTAAGGGAGAATCAAACCGGCTTATAATCACCTTCCTTCCCCTCCCCACAACAGACACCCTTGTGAGGTAGGTGGGGCTGAGAGAGCTCTAAGAGAGCTGTGACTAGCCCAAGGTCACCCAGCTGGCTTCATGTGTAGGAGTGGGAAACCAACTCAGTTCACCAGATCAGCCTCTGCCACTCACGTGGAGGAGTGGGGAATCAAACCAGGTTCTCCAGATCAAAGTCCATCACAGCAGTTATTTTTCAGAGTAAAAAGTAATCAAAAAAGGTACAGAACTGTATATGCTCTCTTAAAATGCTTTATGACTTAAATTGGAACATTTCTGCACACTAATCTCAGGCACACTGCTCATCATACACTCAAAAAAGCAACCTTGGCCCAAGAAACCATTTGAGCAACAAGGCAACTGTAGATCAAACCAAGCAGTATGAAAGTGCTAATAAATTAAGTACAGAATGGCATTGCAACTAAGAAGATTTTCATTAACAGGTGAGATATTGCTTTGATAGCAACAGGCATTACTTGGAAGGCATCTATTTGCACATATGGCTCATTGACTGAGTAACACAGAAAACACCATATCAAGCAGACAAAATAACAAGGAAATTAAATACGAAGTTTGTGTATACACTCCTAATATTAGAACTCAATGTCAAAATAGTGCCATCCTAAACTGGAGAGCTGCCAATGGTTTCAGTGAAGCTGGGAGAGGGATTTTCATTTAGTCTCCAATGTGAAGTCGCCACAGAACATATAAAGGGGGGGGGGGTTGCAATAATTTCTACATGACCAGGAAAATAATTTGATCTAGTCTGCTGCTCAGCAAATTTTCTATTTATGCACAATGCCAGAGAAGAAGACGACGAAGGAGGAGGAGGAGAGTTGTTGCTTTTTATATGCCAATTTTCTCTACCTTTTTAAAGGAGAATCAAACGGGCTTACAATATCCTTCCCTTCCTCTCCCCACAACAAACACCTTGTGAGGTAGGTGAGGATAGTTTGAAGAGAACTGTGACCAACCCAAGGTCACCCAGCTGGCTTCATGTGTAGGAGTGGGGAATCAAACCCGGTTCTCCAGATTAGAGTCCACATCTCTTAACCACTATACCACGCTGGCTTTACAAAACAACACGAGGTTGTCTGTCAAAATAGAAGCTGCTCCGCTAGAAGTTCAAAGGCTTAGAGGACTATGAAGCACTGGATACTTGCTGCTAAGCCAGACATTACGCCAGTGGTACTCACAGAAAGCCACATTCCCAGTTGCCATCAACCAAAACAGCCACATTTACTTCCACCCCTGACATGAGGCCTGCCCCTCAAAGAGGCTCACGATTTACTTGTTCACCCAGCAGCAACTGCTTCAAGGTAGAAACCACCGGCCAACCACAAGCCCTGCTGGGCACGGACCTTGAGTACTTTTCTGAAGCATAGGGCAGATGCCACATGGGCAAATGGTGCTCAGGGGAGCCACAGATGTCATATCAAAGAGTCACATGTGGCTTCTGAGCTGCCGAGTATCATGGAGTTACATTTTCTACTTAAACGTGGAAATCATTCCACAAAACGTTAACATGTTCAATGTGTTTTTAAAAATGGAGTGTCAGGCACCTTGTGCATTTATCACATCATTAACATTTCTGGCTTCCTTGGCTTGATGGGAACTCAGGTTCACACAATTGATAATTCATACAAATGGCCACAGTTCAATTGAAGAGAACCATCAAGTAACAGCACACACATCCCTTTTAAAAAGGCTATAAAATAGTGATATAGGCTTAGCAGGTGCTCTGAATTCCCAGCTTTCATTAAAATCACACACACACACACAAGTAAGTCTCTAGCCTTTTCCCTTGCAGAGATATGAGCTAAGGCATATCTCTGCGAGGAAAGGGGGGTAGAGACTTACTTTTTAAAATGAAAGATGGGAATTCAGAGAATCTCCTAAGACTATTGTTAAAACATTCCAACAATATATCACTATTTTAATGCCATGGGGCGGGGAGGCTGGAGGTGATTGGGACAAAGAAAACCAACAGAAATATTATGCATGAGGGGGGGGAAAAACTTAAAAATGGCTTCCAGAAAAAGGGGGGGGGTAAAAGTGGTCTAAAAAAAAACCCTGGTGGAAAAATGGGGGAGGGGGAGAACCAAAAAAAAATACAAAATGAAAACTAGAGGCAAAAAATTGCATGTGGAAATCAGGGGATAAACTAAAGCAGTATTGGGGCAGAAGCAATGGGGGGTGGGGAAACATGCAGAAAAGCCCTATATCCAGCAGTGAGAATGTGATGTATCTGGGGTTTTCCAGATCATGGACAGTAATAGTAATAATGATGTAGCTGTAGGTGGCCTGTAATTAGAGCTACATGATCAGGCCCATCGATCCGAAAAAAGCTAGTCTTTTTGAGCTATTCTGGTTTTGTGACAATCAGATTTAATGCTGAACCACAATAACTGTAGAGGGGGAAGGAGAAGCTAGACGGAGGCAGCTCACGGGAGGAGCCCTCATTCAGTGCTTCTGCATGCAAAATGCCCCAGGTTCAACCCCTGGCACATCTAGTTAACAATATCATATAGCAAATGTTCAAACAAGCTTTGGGAGGGAATAGAAAAAATAATAAATACACATGTGTGCCTGAAAACCCTGGAGAGTTGCTGCTTGTCACTGTAGACAATATTGATCGAGATAGATCAGAGGTCTAGCTTGGTATACGGCCGCTTCATACGTTCAATTTCATGGCCCACTTTCAATAGCCCTCTCCCACTCTCTTTTTACTATAGTTGAGGGTCAGCTAGCATCGTTTCTTCACTAGCGCAAAGCGTCAATGTAGGGAAAAGTCTTAATGCCTGCAAAACAATGGTGGAGCTGTTCGTCAAAATGCAAAAACATTTTTAAATAACATCCTATAAGCATTGCTGATGGCAGCTACAAACCAGCACTCTCTCCCTAATGCATTCTGAAGTGCAGATAATATTTCATAACAGCATTAGTAACAAAGTTAGACACTAATTTACATTGATCCACTCATTAAAAAAAAAGTGTTTAAACTGTATACCACCACGTTATCAATATCCAAGAGCAAAAAGAGCTGGCGAGAGCCATTTTATTTAGCCAACCCCACTGCACATCCCCCTCCCCCCCCAGATAGATGTGACTTCAAAACATAACTACCAATGAACAACTATTTTACAGGTGAAATTTACAAAGGTAAGGGTTTACAGACACTTCAGGTGGTCCAAATACAAAGACGTAGGGCATATTCAGTCAACTGTGTGTGTGTTTGGACACTAGTTCTCTCCCTCTTCTGCCCCGATACATGGAGTGCAATTGAATATCCCCTGGTTTAGGAAGCCTTCAATCAAACTTCAATTTGTTGTGAATGATGCTCAAATACAGGGGCTTGGGTACATCTCAGTCAAAATCCCAGTTTGCGGAAAGGAAACACATTCCCGTTTACCCAGCCACCCCTAATTAGAAGAAAAAGAAGTGTTGTTTTTTATACCCCACTTTTATCTACAGTAAGGAATCTCAAAGCGGCTTAAAACTGCCTTCCCTATCCCCCTCCTCTACAACAGGCACCCTGTGAGGTAGGTGGGGCTGAGAGAGCTCTAAGAGCTGTGACTAGCCCAAGGTCACCCAGCTGGCTGTGTGTTGGAGTGGGGAAACCAACCTGGTTCCCCAGATTAGAGTCCACCGCTCATGTGGAGGAGTGGGGAATCATATTCGGTTCTCCAGATTAAAGTCCACTGCTCCAAACCACCGCTCTCAACCACTACACCATGCTGGCTCTCAAGCGCTCTCAAGGGTCCGGATCCAGCCCGCGGGCCTTATGTTTGACACCCCTGATTTAGATAATCGCAAAACTTCATGTCACCATATAATATCTCATCTTGTGATGATCCTATTGTTGGTGCATCATCCTACTCATTATCATCTACAGGAGTTACATCAGCTCCCATAGAGAAGACAGCAACCGCAAAATATGCAGGGATCTGAGCATACTTCTTGGGGTCCCCTCCTTGCATCGCAGAGCTTATATTTATCAGTGTTCTTCTTTTGTCACCACTGATGAATTAGTATACATATGACCCTCACTGCTGTTATACTTCCCTATATCGAACTGGGACTTTAGTCCAGCTGCTCGCCTAGTTGCAACTTTATGTTTTACACTCTAGAGGTGCCAAAAATTTTAGGATATTTGTTTTATATAACTTTTACCAGGGCTATTTTAAATGCTGTTGGTTTTTATTGATCGAATGGGAAACTATGTTCCTTGTAAGCAGCCCTGAGCCTGGTCTCGGCCAGGGATAGCAGGGCATTAAATTGAAACAATAAATAAATAAATAGATAAATAGATAAATAAATAAATAAATGGCATCACAATTAGGAGACTAAAAAGCAATCACAGAAATGATAGTGGGAAGAAACATTAGTGACATCTAACACACATACGGTGAAGGGAATGTGCTTGCTCGTGAAGACCAAATCAGAGCTAATGAGATAACCTGTATATGTCAGTTTACCTTCTTCCCAACTGTTTTCTGAAATGGATTTATGCTTGGGTGTGTTTTTTTAGGGGGGTATCTATGGCAACATAGATTGATGCTGCGGAAAAGACAGCAGAAATACATTGGTATGTAATACAACCACCCTTTATTAGAAAAGAAAATGGTTAGCTACAATAAGCTCTACTCGTAGCAACAGCATGACCCACACTTCCATACCCATCAGAAATTAAACAACAACAGCAAAAAAAAAAAAAAAAAACCACCCCATGTAAAAGGAGCAGTGTTGGAGAATAGGGAGGGCTCTCTTATAAAGGTGTGTGAAATAATGTATTTTGAAGAATCAGGTATGGTAGCAGGGTTGCCAAGTTCGTCTTCGCCACTGGTGGGAGGTTTTTGGGGCAGAACCTGAGGAGAGTGGGGTTTGGGGAGAGGAGGGACTTCAGTGCCATGGAGTCCAATGGCCAACATGGCCATTTTCTTCAGGTGATCTGACCTCTATCAGCTGGAGATCAGTTGTAATAGAAGGAGATCTCCAGCTGCCACTTGGAGGTTGGCAACCCTATATGGTAGATTCCTTAAAAATGGACTAGCACTGTGTACGTGTAACTGTTTCTGAAGCAAAGAATCCAGACCCACTTCTGACAAGGTGACTTTAAAAAAAAAATCTATCCCTAGTAACTTGCTCTAATAATCTCTTCTTTGTGTTACTGTAATGCATTTTGCTTGGGTCTGCCCATTAAGGTTGTTTGGAAGTTGCAATTGGTCCAGAATGCAGCAGCCAGACTATTTTTGACGTTTACCACCTTGAGTTCCACAAGGGAGAAAGACAGCTAATGCATTTAAAATAAATAAATAAATAAATATACAGCATTGGTTCGGTATGGGGGGGGAAAATAGTTCACCATATTCTACCAGCTAAAGTTTAGGTGCTTTGAATTTGTCCGCAAGTGCATCGAGATCTGAGAGAACACTCCATTGCAAGCCTACTCAGAAGTAAGTCCCATATTATTCAATGAGTCTTACTCCCAGGAAAATCTGAGATCTTCTGGAGGTAATTTGCTTATTTCTCATAAGGCTGGTGAGCCTTTCCTGAGTGAGCATACACTATGAGGATGCTCAGGTTAGAGAACACCACTTGCCAGCTTATTATTTTAATTTGTTTAATTAACTGTTGACCTATTTGTTTAATTGCTTATAATACCTGCTGTTTGCTAACACGGGCTTCCGACTCTGTTATAATTTCCTGTTTTGTTATCATTTTGTGAGTAATCTGAGAACGTTTATAGAGTTGAAAGGCAAGTCATAAATCCTCTAAAATGACGTGTTGAAAGCTTACATGGATAAAAGCTTTCTGCATGGCCAATATCATGTACACATCATGCCACTGCTGGTGACATATGCTGAAACTGGCCAATTGGCCACTATAGATACTGAATAAGCGATAATCGTTGCTGGGGAAACAACGTGCCAAAACTCACCACACAGCTGTGGAAAGACAGGCTGGTAACTTTTTACACTTATCTACAAGGTAGCGAGAACAGATGGCTTGGAGAAACCTCCTGGCATACTTTCTAATGTTTATGCTACTAATGAACCATTGTCATTGAGTTGTCCTGAAGAGGTACTATCCCATATAAATAGCTTCTTCTTAATTATATATGATGGTGTATCTAAATTCTATCAATTTTCAAGATGGCCTAGAAATTATAGCTTGTAATAGGGAAAATAAAAACCCAATGAATTTTTAATGCTACGGGGAGACATGGCCCTTCCTAAATATCATGGAACATCATTATAACACGGTTGCTCTTAAAACAGGATTTCCACCAGACGCTACTACATCAGGGACATGCAACTTTAGTAAATGTTAATCAGAAAGAAGATTGTGGTTTAGTGAGATAACTGGAAGATGAAATCACCACAGCCACGTACTGGTACATTAAGGAAAGGTGTAGCTTTTTCACCAGACTCCATACTGTCATTGCAATCCAAGTGCATATGAGGTTTGATTTTTTTGAAAACCAGGAGTTTGTTTCCTGCCTGCATTTATGGCGCACAATTATATGACTGAGGGAACAAAAACGGCAACATTTTAATATAATTTGGGTATGATTGTACACATGGACACTCACGAATCACATAGACACCCTTTATGATTCAGTTTTACAGTTTCTTAAAGATGAGGCAATTTTTTCCTTTTTTTTTTTTTTAATTGCTACTTACAGGTGTACCAAGCTTTCAATGTCCACAAATATTTCAAAGTTACTCCTTACAAAGATCAATGTTTATGTCAAGAACACATCCTTTTAAAAATAATACTTTGTAACCACCTTTGAGAAAAACTTTCTATTTCATCAGCTCTAGATCTGAATCATGTCTTTTATGCTGGCTGACAATCAACTCCCCATTCAAAAGAAGAAGAAAGGAAAGGAAAGATGAAGTCACGGGGTTAAGCTCATAACCACCAGGAAAGTCACATAATCCATCTATGTTCTCCACCCCCCCCCCCATGATTAATTGTAGAAGTGTTCCCTCCATTACATAGCACTTTAAAAATTTAATTACATGCTCTTAAAGACTAGAGGTTGGATCCTTGGGCAGAATAACAGCTATGTCAGCCCAAGGGCACCACTATTGGAGGATGAGGGAGATTTTCACCATTTCTCCCCCCATTGCAAACTCCCACCTGAGCTGTTGACTGACCTCCCCTCCCCGAGCAGAATTTCGGGGGGGTTAGCAGGAGCCCCATGGCACAGAGTGGTAAGCTGCAGTACTGCAGTCAAAAGCTCTGCTCACGACCTGAGTTCGATCCCAACGGAAGCTGGTTTCAGGTAGCCAGCTCAAGGTTGACTCAGCCTTCCATCCTACTGAGGTCAGTCAAATGAGTACCCAGCTTGCTGGGGGTAAAGGGAAGATGACTGGGGAAGGCACTGGCAAACCACCCCGCAAACAAAGTCTGCCTAGTAAACGTCGGGATGTGACATCACCCCATGGGCCAGGAATGACCCTGTGCTTGCACAGGGGACCTTTACCATTTTTTAGCAGGCTGCAACAGGAGAAGGGAGCAGGGAAATCCTTCTTTACTCCTTTGATGGTGCTTTGGATTCCATCCTGTTATCTTAAAAGAAGCATTCCCTTTCCTGTGGCACCTGAATCCATCAAGATGAATCCACTTCAGATGAGGTGCTAATGTTTGCCCAAATCCGCTTTCTTGAACAACTGATAACTGGGTATGCTTTATGATGATAATCTTCCTGTTAGAGAACATTTGTCAGAAGCCTAATAATACTGTGTACATAATCATGAAGATTCTATAGGAAAATCAAACTAACCTTAGCTCCAGGTGCATTGATAGTTAGTTATTGTTATTTCATTAATATAAATCAGCGCTGAATATGGATTTTAAGGGCCTGTGACAAAGAGGTCAATGGCCAATATTAGTTCTCCTTTCCTTTGGGCGTGGGGGAACAAACACTTTATTCACTTTACAAAATGCATGAAGCCCAGTTGGAACGAAAATGTAGCAATGAGCCACAATGTATATTAAATCTGCTTAATTCCTACCTTGAAACCCAACTCAAACATTACAAATATCCCATACAATCGGCACAATGGTGAAAAAGTGTATTTTGAGTCATATTCAAAAGGATTAGGACACAGTCTATTCATACCACTACTTCCCAGAGCGATTTTTGGGTGGTTTAAATTGAAAAAAAGGTTATACTGGAACTGGTCTTTCCTTTTTCACAATTAACATGGCTACAGAACAGCTTTCTATATCTCAGTAAATTGTCCATGTACACTATTAGGTCAGTACACTTGGACCTTTCTCACAATCAGCCTACTTTCGAGCCAGCGTGGTGTAGTGGTTAAGAGCAGTGGTTTGGAGTGGTGGATTCTGATCTGGAGAACCGGGTTTGATTCCCCACTCCTCCACATGAGCGGCAGAGGCTAATCTGGTGAGCGGGATTTGTTTCCCCACCGCTACACACAAAGCCAGCTGGGTGACCTTGGGCTAGTCACACTCTCTTAGCCCCAACCACCTTACAGGGTGTCTGCTGTGGGGAGGGGAAGGGAAGGTGATTGTAAGCCAGTTTGAGTCTCCCTTAAGTGGTAGAAAAAGTCGGCATATAAAAACCACCTCCACCTCCACCACCTCCTACTACTACTACGACGATGATGACGACGACGACTACTACTACTACTATCCAGGTACTCTGAAAAAGCAGATTTCTGTGTAACGTAGAAGAAAGGGCAATAAAAGGCACGGGTGTATAGAAGGAAATCTATGCAATTTGTCCATTATCGTGTTCTCTCTTTTTCTGCTTTTCCCTATCTAGTTGAACATCATTGTGAATATTACAAGGTGACAGGACAGACTACTGGATAGATTATGCATACTTAATGCCACC
Source organism: Euleptes europaea (assembly GCF_029931775.1). Taxonomy (NCBI): domain Eukaryota; kingdom Metazoa; phylum Chordata; class Lepidosauria; order Squamata; family Sphaerodactylidae; genus Euleptes; species Euleptes europaea. Next base: position 15,113 of record NW_026612586.1, on the reverse strand, counting down.
CAGCAGTAGCTGGGACAAGAGCAAAAAGAAGCTTGAAGAGTTTAAATACGTCCAGTTAAACAATGAATTACATCTCCAATATTTGAAGTTTCAACGTTCGAACTATATGAAATACTTTAATTTAAGAGGCTGGTGACCTTTTTGCTTTCACAACTGAGATATAAAAGACTAAAGATTGCCCATGAAAACTTGGGTTTTGTTCATTTTAGAAATAAGTTTTGATCTCGGGAGGCTTTTTGCTGTTTCTCTAGTCTGGTGAGGCATAATATGGTAATACAACACAATTCCGAGAAGAAATAAAAATGAAGTACCGTTTAAGCACTTGTGTTCTGCAGAGTTCACGCTATAAATGTCTGGGCCCAATCTTGACAAGGAAACATTTTGTGTGATTCTCCCCTCAAGGTACCCTTGTATAAACACGCACACACTAAGTGCAGCCTAGTATTCTGAAAACATATATTTCAAGACTTTCAGAGAAAGGAACAGGTGGAATGAACATTACATTTTTTTCCCTTTGCTGAAGCATTTTCTTTTTGTACGTATACAATTTTGGCTTAAATGAACAGTCATGCGTTGGCAATCTTTGCCCTTGTCAAAATGTTTGAGGACTGCAGCAAAGTGCCAGAGTTCATGGTCGACATTTATGAGACCCCCAAGGTTCAGTGCTCAACATTTCACAGGTAGTAGGGTCAGGAAGGACTATTAGCTGAACACCTGCAGAGCCCCTACCAGCCAGCGGTGCCAAGAAGGCTGCTTTGAGTCACTGAAAACAGCAAAGCAAAAATACTAAGTGTGGGTGTATACACACACACACCCATATGTAAGTTAACATGTGTGTAAAGTGCCAACAAGTCACAGATGACTTATAGCAGGGGTGGGGAACCTCAGGCCCGGGGGCCGTATGCGGCCCCCGAGGACATTTTTTGTGGCCCTTGGGAGCTCCGGGGCCCTGCTGCAGAGGCGGGGCGCAGGGCAGCCCTCCCAGAGGGTGCTTACAGTGGTGCTGCGGCGCCCTTTGGACCTCCTCTCACTGACTGTCGGCTGTTGAGCAGCGAGAGGGAGGGGGAAAGAGGCTGGCGGCTCCCGGCGGCACAGCATGCATGCAGGAGCCAATTGGGCTTCGGGGGGGGGGGGCTTTTGTGGACTCTGGGGAGGAAAGGGCATGGAGACTGGGGCCCAGTCGCGCGGGGCTCTGTGCGCCGCCGGGTGTGTGTGTGGGCAGGGGAGGCTGGGGCCCGGTCGCGTGAGGCCAGCGGGTGTGTGTGTGTGGGGGAAAGGCTTTTCTCTCTTTTCTTCCTCTTTTTCTTTCACTCTTTCTCCTTTCTCTCCCTCTTTTTCTGTCTCTTTCTTTGTCTCCCTCCGTCCTTTTCTTTGTCTCCCTTCATCCTTTTCTTTCTTTCTCCCTCTCTCTCCATTTCTTTCTCCCTTTCTCTCCCTTCCTCCCTTTTCCTCTTTCTCTGTTTTCCTTCCTCCCTTGCCGATCGACTGTGGGCTGTGCCCCCATGGCACCTCGTTTGCTCGGGCGCACTGCTGGCTGCCCTTCCACCTGGGAGGGGGGAGTGGGGGCACCCTGCAGGCCTTCTCTGTGTGGCCTCCCCTGGGGTTGCCAACCTCCAGGTGGTGGCTGGAGACCTGGCAACCCTAGCCTCTTCCCCCCACCGGGAGATCTACACCTGGTATGGCCCCTGAATGATGTCATAAATGTGCAAATGGCCCTTGGCAGGAAAAAGGTTCCCCACCCCTGACTTATAGCTACCCCCAGCAAGGAGCTTTCAAGGCAAGTGAGAAGCAGATGTTGTTTGCTGCTGCCTTCCTCTGCAGAGTCTTCCTTGGTGGTCTCCCTTCCAAGTACAGACCCTGCTTAGCTTCCGAGATCTGACAAGATCGGGCCATACTATGCCACCTTCCCTCTCGTATGTTAATAGACTGTGGATATATAGTTTGCTCTAGATCTCCTACTAAAAATCTGCTTTAGATCCTAGTCCAACCTCTCTAACCACTCTACTGTGCAGATGGCAATATTACCTTTCTCCTGCCTCCTCAAAGTATGTACAGAACACTTTCAGGATAACTCATTTATATTGCAACAATAAATACATCTTTTTAAATTAAAATATCAGCTCATTCATCTGTTGGAATAGTCCCTGTTGATCATCACAAGACATTTCTTAAAGTGCAGTCTCCCCCCACCCCCGGCAAATCAATCAACAATTTCAAACACCACCTGTTACAATGGATACACACCTTGTTTAAAATGATTAAAAAAACAACAACTAGATTCTCTGATACAGTACTAAACAAATATGAAGTTCAGGCAGCCCTTGAAATTCAAATTTGACTCACTTCTAAGGGTGGCCACAATTAGTAGTAATGACTATTCATACGCAAATTGGGAGACAACACAAGGATGTGGCAGCATAAAACTCCAATAGAGAATATCGTAGGAATAACAGATTTCTAGTGTACCTTCCCTGAAGAGCAAATTAAGTAACAACAACAAAAATCTGCCACAATACATAGGAAAATTGATAGCAATGAAACATAGGCAGGGCAAGCAAAGGGAATACTTATGATTTGCAGTGACATAAGGAGAGTAAGGCAGAAGCTGAGTCAAGTTCTATCCAACACTCTGCCCAGCACCAATCCACTGGCAGGACTGGCGGCATCTGCACCCAAACTGGGATGGCAGAGAAGCCATGGGCAGCAAGAGCTATTTGTGGCTGTTCTCCTTTAAAAGAGGAAGACATATTATATTTTTGTGTACTGCTTTCACATTAACCAAACACAGTTATTTGGAAAAAAACAAAACCCCAACATAAATTGCTTACTAAGAATATTGAAAGACTTGCAATAAACCCAAGCAATGTGGGAACAACACCTGTTTGCTTCTTCAAACAACAGCTGTGTCTACCATGTCATAAACCTGGGGTCAGTTTCCTAACCTGTTTCATCATATTCCTCTTCACGAGAGACTTTATGAGTCATCTTTTCCTTTTGAGAAGGAGGTGGCTTTAAAACCAGAGGAATGAGATTTACAAGAAACAACAACAACAAAAATGTCAGAAGCTTTTCCCTGTTTGTGGTGTGGAAATGGAAAATGTAGCCAGGTTGGTAAACCTCTGTCCTCCCATATGTTGTGTAGCCTGTTGGCGCAACTGAGGCGGAGGCCCCTGCGGCTTGGTGTAGTTGTGGGAGGTTTGTTAATCAGCTCCCAAAGCCCTTTCAGCCTGGGAATGCCGTCAGAGGTGGAAAGTTCTGCCAACAAAAAAGACAGTGTAACCCATAGGTGCCAATTGTCCTAAAAATCAAGTGCCCTTACACTGTTACAGTCATGCCCATGTGGCCCAAATCAGCTCAGGATGTCAACTACAGGCACATCCAATCTTCTCGCACATCTGTGGTGGCCAAGTCCCCTCCCCAGCACCCAATCCTGCCCCCCCAGCCCTACAACAATCCTGGCTAGGATAATCCACAACTCATGAGGTAGGGCACATGGCACAGGGCACTGTCTCTCAGCTCCCTATTGTGCAGACTTAAGACCAAGCGATGAGGCACTTTGTTGGTAGGAAAAGCATAGAGAAGGGCACTTTGTGCTACAGGGCATCTGCCAAATATAGCAGGGGCCCAGGAGTACCTCCAAGGCTGACCTCACATCTGGTTCCTCGCCACTCACCTCTTTGGCTGCTGTTTGAAGGGGTGGTCTGGATGACTAAGCAACTGTGGTGTGTTGGTTAGAGTGTCAAGACTAGGATCTGGGAGCTTCAGTTTCAAATCCCCACTCATGCCGTGGAAGATAGCTGGGTGGCCTTGGGTTGGAGGAGGAGGAGAAGGAGAGGAAGAAGAGGAGGAGGAGGAAGAAGATGATGAAGAAGTTGGTTTTTATATGCCAACTTTCCCTACCTCTTAAGGAAGAATCAAACTGGCTTACAATCACCTTCCCTTCCTCTCCCCACAACAGAAACCCTGTGAGATAGGTGGGGCTGAGACCTCTAAAAGAGCTGTGACTAGCCCAAAACCACCCTGCGGGCTTCAAGTGTAGGAGTGGAGAAATCAACCCAACCGGATTAGCCTCCGCTCATGTGGAGGAGTTGGGAATGAAACGCGGTTCTCTAGATCAGAGTCCACCGCTCTTAACCACTACACCACGCTGACTCACCTTAACCTCCCTCACAAGGTTGGTGTGAGAATAAAACGGTGGAGAGGAGAATGGATGTAAGCCACTTTAGGTCCCCATGGGGGAGAAAGGTGGGATATGAACACAGTAAATGAATGATGTAAAAAGAAAAAATGTGCCTGATCTACTAAGGGGGAGGGGTCTGTCACCTGGGGGAAGACATCTGGAGAGGTATGCCTTCCTCTGCATAGCAAGCCCAGTCTTCCCTGGTGGATATATATACATACACACTCACTCCATATTATACTGATGATAGTGTGGAAGGTTCATATAATTTGAGAGGACCTACGTACATACCCCCTGTCTGACATGAAGCTCACTGAGGGATCTTGGGCTGGTCCCTGTCTCGCGCTCCAACAAACCTCATACAGTCGTTGAGCACAAAATTGAGGAAAGGATAACACCATATGTCAATCTGAGCCCCTTGGAGGAAGGATGAGATAAAAATGTGATTGGAAGATAGACCAGCTTGCCATTTTTCTGTAAATTGAACCCCCCCCCCACATTATCTATTCTACAGTTAAGCACAATATGGATTGAAGACAGCATCTTTACTATGAATATTACCTTGGGTAGATATTTACATTACACATTTAACAACAAGCTTCCTGCAGAGCAATTCCATTACGCACCATAGAACAAGTGTTTCATATGAACAAGATTGCCATGGGAACAATAATCCTTGTCTGTTCAGGTAACCTTTAACTCAGACAAATGGGCAAGAAATGTTTTAAGCAGACTTTCTTGCAAGATAAGATTGTGTGAAGCAATGTGAGAAATAAAGCCAGTCTTTCAGGCAATTCAGAATGAGTTGCTTTGTGTCAGATTAAAGGCCAATTTACATGACCAATATGTGTGATGATAGCTGTCTGTTCTTTGTTTTCGCCCCCTACCTTTACTGCAAGAACATCAAATACTAGGTGGCCACACAATTCGTTCCGCGTGGCCACAAACTGCAGTTGGCCCTTAGCAGGACAGCTTTGGGATGAAATACTCAGAAATACATGCAATGGTTACGGCAGTATGCAGAAAACTGACCCTACTTCCTCAACAACCTTCCTTCTGGCCACTGTAGGTCTTTTAGGAGGAAAAAAAAAACACACAAAAATAACCTCCAATGCCAAAAACAAATTCTGTGGAAAGGGACACTGGAAATATTAACTAACTCTCTAAACATCCCTTTAGGAGAAGCCGTGCATTCCTAAGGAGAGTCACTCTAGTCTAAGCCCCTTCATTTCAGTGGGGTTAGACTGAAGCGACTCTCCTTAGGAATGCACTGTAAAAGTATTATTAGCATACCCTTTCAAGAAAAACGTCTTATTTTATTTTTAATTACAGAAATGCATTATCAGCACTTTAGAACAAAATGTAAAATTCAATAAAGCTGCTGAATGAGAAAAAAAGATCATCTAAGAAGAAAAATAAATTTACTTTAGAACGTTTCATTTAAAGATCCCTGCTACATTATAAAGACATAAAACATTATCTCATTTAGAGTTGAAATAATAAAAAATATTTTATATTTCATTAATTTTACATCTTTTAACTAAAAATAAAAGAGATGCACCTGTAAAATGGCAATTGCTTAGTTTACATCAGCAAAAAAGGCCTTAATTCTATTCAGCGAGTTGGATTCTCAGGGACCGAGGGATACAAAAAGCAGTTGGCTGCATATTTATGAGGCTTCAGGATGTCCAGCAGGCTCTGAATTGCCTTGTTTGTCACAATATGCTTGTCAATCTACTTAAAAGCCAAAAACTAGACTTTGCCTCACAATCTACATGCAAACGTTGTTAATTAAACAATACTGTATTTTGTTTCTGCGCCTTAAAAGCCAAGGAGGAAAGTTTCTACTTCTTTCACAAATGGCACCCAGTAGCTAACCCACAGCTGACCTCCTGACACAGTGGATACCAACAAAAATTCAGAGAACGACATACTTTGAACATCCCATTCTCCCACTGCCGAGGATGTATAAAAGCATCCAGAGAGACACTCCGAAAGATTTCTTGAACAAATAAAGCAATATTTGCATCTGTTAGCTGTAGTGAATACATTAGTAAGAACACAGCCTCGGATATTTCTGTGATTCTACAAATAATACAGCGAGATCTGGTGAATCATGCAAGCTGAACTGATACTGTACCACTAGCACTTCCAGTATGCAAAACAATTACAAGATTTATTGCCTTTACATACTGCCCTTCTCAGAGGAGATCAGATCAAATTTATCTTTATAACCATGAGATTAATTAGGCCGAGGGGCAGCAGCTTGTCTAAGACTACCTTGTGTATACCATATTAGACATATGTGTTCAGCCTTACAAAAAAACCCTATTTTCATAGTTCAGAGTTCGTTTACAGGTATAGAAGAGCAATCCAAAAGAGAACACCCTCTTCTATTCTATTCTCAAGATGGATTGAAGACAGATCAAAGTCGGCTGCAACAGCTGAGCAGCATTTGTTATATGGTGGCTTTATTTCTGCGACTTTTCCAAGAATGAAGAAATCTGTAAAATGAGCAAACATATTCTTCCTATAGCCAACTAATTATTTATAGTGAAATGTGATAGAGTTTACAGCGAAATGTTCTATCATGATAAACTATATTCCTGGGTCGACTTTTCCCCCGGCTTGCGTCTCTTGTAACATACAAGGACACTTGTGTGGTTCTATTGATTCTGTAACGCCTTTTCCTATGCACCACTTATATTGTATGTTTAATGAACAACTCTTTTGAACGTCATCAGTGCTTGCTCTGTTTTTTTCAACTCTGTTTAATTAAGCACGAGGTATTGTTTTGAATTGTTAACCTCCAGGTTGTGGCAGGAGATCTCTCACTATTACAACTGATCTCCAGCCAACAGAGATCAGTTCCCCTGGAGAAAATGGCAGCTTTGGCAATTTGACTCTATGGCATTGAAGTTCCTCCCCTCCCCAAAACCTGCCCTCCTCAGGCTCCGCCCCCAAAACCTCCTGCTGGTGGCAAAGATTGAACTGGCAACCATATTTAGACTGTATACTATTGTCCTCAGTTAGAGGCAACCTCTGATGGGTGGAAAAGGCAGGCATAATTCAAAGGATGCCCCAAAGCAGTTGGTGGGGGTGACCATGGGGAAACATCCCTGCATAAATGGCCTATGTTTCATAAAAGAGGTTTCTGAATCCTCTGCAGCAAGCAGTGATTCATGGCAAACATATTGGGGAAGATTCCCTGAAAGCACAAAGTCTGCAGACCATTATTGTATATCATTAGAAAGAGATGCATTAGAACAGCTAGCCTGATGCACTGTTCTACTATTTCATTTTAAAATGTGTAATTAATTAGAATACACATGACCAGTCTCATTACAATTGTTTTGATAAGCACCCTTCCGCAGACCTTATTCCTGAATGGAACAAAAACCAGAAAGCTAGAATGTTATATGGAAGGAGGAATAATTTAGTCCCGATTATCTTGCTTTTAATCTATTCTCATTAAATGTGTACATATAAATCTCTGTCTTCTCTGCTGAGGAAAGGGGACACTAAATATAAGGTTTATTTTGGAGCTTTAGTAACTAAATAGGTAGAGATTGCTATTTGCTCCTCTTTCACTGCTGAGCTGAGACAATGGTAGTTAAATACTTTCCATCTGTATTCCCATACCTAATAGTTGAGCCCACTAAACCATTTTATAGTTTCTTATTCAAACGCCTTTACTTCCCCCCTCCCCCTTCCCTGTAGAGTTTTACACTGAAGCAAGAGAAATGCACGATTCTGTCCCTGAAGTGCACACTCCCCCATGTGGTATACCGGAATAATCTTTTAAAAAATCCCAGCAAAAATAAACTTAATTAAAGCACAGGGTACAGTAATGTTTCAGTGGAATGTTGCCAAAGCACACAGGACATATTTCTAGTATGACCTGATTTAAGTCATTTTAATACTTCCCAAAACGTGTCTTGTATGGTGGTAAATAATTTGCTCTGATGTCTGTGAGCAGATTTCTATGCAATGGAATTTACAACTCTGAGAAATCCTTTTTAATTTACATGACATCCTATTTTCAGTTATTGCTACTCTTTGGTACAATACAGAAGAAAATATAGAGTAGGAACACAGTCATGCTTGGCCATTTTGGAAACTTCCAAACTACTAAGATTCCTGAATGCCAAGTCGCTTAGATTATTTCCACTGCTGCTACACCACTGTAATCTTGTACCTAGTTTGTCATCATCTCTCACTTAAGTATATCCTCATTAAATTTATGTGTTCCATAATATTTGCTCTGGGGTTTGCATGTACAATTTTTAGATTCAATCTCATATTTTATTATTTCCTGTCCATGTTTCAACTCTCCCTAGGCTGCCTATTATTGCTCTATCCACCTTACTGTTTGCATTACCTACAAATTTATTATCTGTGAATTTAATTAAGGTTCTCTTTAGCTTTTCCTGAAGATCTCTGGTAAAGGTCTTAAATAAAGTTGGACCCAACACAAATCCCTGAAGTACCCCACTAAATACCTTAGGGTAATAATATATTGCTATTCAAAACAAAACAAAACACACAAACAAACAAAAAGCAGTACACTCCAAATGTTTTGACTGAGCACAATTTAACAATAGCTGTGTAGTGATCAAACGCATCATGCTTGGCAAAAAGCAACATGGGAGGCAGCAGAAACACAGTAATAAAGTCCCGCTCCATGGGGAATACATGCACATATTTTGAGGAAAGCCCCTCCCTTCAAAAACCTTACAATACAGGTGGCATGATGGCTGTTCCAGACAAGAAGAAGGAGTTAGTTTTTATACTCCGCTTTTATCTACTGTAAGGAGTAGAAAAACTGGAAGGGTGAAGCGGCTTACAATGACCTTCCCTTCCTCTCCCCACAACAGACACCTTGTGAGGTAGATGGGACTGAGAGAGTTTGGCAAGAACTGTGACTGGCCCAAGATCACCCAGAAGGCTTTAGAACATAAGAAAGCCATGCTGGATCAGACCAAGGTCCATCAAATCCAGCAACCTGTCCACAGGTGCCTTTAGGAAGCCCACAAACAAAACAACTGCAGCAGCAATGTCCTGTCTGAGTTCCACAGCACCTAATATAATAGGCATGGTCCTCTGATCCTGGAGAGAAAGGTACATTGTTTACTCACCGAGAAGGTCCTTTCCGCTCTGAAGTAGAAGGTCATCTTGAGCTCTGGGTGTTTTTCGTCCCATTGCTTGGAGAGGCAGGACTTAATTTTAAACTATTTCCTGTCTCGGGGTGAGGAACGCCCACACTTCCAGTTTTTCTACTAAAAGCTCACGAGAGACAAGGAAAACCAACATAACAGCTAACACATAGTAACTGTCTAACTCTGTAACAGGAATGTAACAATAACCCTTATAACATAGGAACACAACTCAATGGTTAAACCACAAACATTAACAAGGACTCTGTGCATTAGTATCATTTATCTTTGTATATCAGTAACTGCTTGGCTGAGTCCCGTTGGTCAGCCACCCTGGAAGATGATGATCCATCTCCAGGTGGGCAAGATGACCTTCTACTTCAGAGCGGAAAGGACCTTCTCGGTGAATAAACAATGTACCTTTCCCGCTCTAAAGGAAGGTCATCTTGAGCTTTGGGATGTCCAAGAGCAATTGTATCGGGTGGGAATTAGTTGTCATCATCTTCCACCACGGGTTTTAAAATCCGTCTATCGAGGGCTGCTTCTGCCGATGCCATTGTATTGATACAGTGTTGCCTGATGAAAGTGGAGACATTGGACCCGTAGCCGTCTTACAGATTTCTTTTGTGGAGGCTTGCTTAAAGAAGGCCTCAGTACATCGCAGGGAGTGTGCAGTGATGCCGGATGGTATGTGCAGGCCACTGGCCAGGTATGCTTCTCTGATACAGCCGCGAATGGTCGAACTTATTGCTTGGCGTGACATGTGCATGCCTTTGTTGGGAACTGATATTGAGATAAACGGAACGCCGTTTTCCTGATTGTAACTGTACTTGAAATGTATATGCTCAATGCCCGACGTAGATCTAAGGTATGCCAGTTACATTCTTTGGGATTGGTTGGATTGGGGCAGAAGGAAGGGAGATGAATCTCCTGAGCATGGTGGTAATGTGAGTTCACTTTGGGAGTGAAGGAGGGGTCAGTTTGAAGGATCACCTTGTCTTTGTGGAATATGCATAGATCCTTGCTTATGGAAAGTGCTCCCAACTCCGACACGCGTCTGGCCGAGGTGACCGCCATTAGGAATAACGTCTTCAGTCTGAGGAAATGTCGTTCTGAGGAAACGTAAGGGAACTTCCCTCATTGGCTTGAATGGTTTCTAGGTGAGAGCTAAAGGAACCGTGTTAAGCCTCCGAGCTGGAAAATGATGCGCCAACATAGGGAGTGGATTGTGCCACTCCCTTGATAAGGCTTTCACCTCCAGATGAGAAGACAGCGGAATCCCGTCAAGCTTTGGACATATTGAAGCAATAGCTGAGATTGTTTCCGGAGAGTGGATGCTCTGAGATTTTGACGTACTCCGTCCTGTAAGATCACCAACAGTTGTGGCAAGGAAGGCGATCTGGGGTTGGCCAACTTTCGTCCACACCACCTGGAGAAGATCTTCCAAGTATACTGATATATCCTTTTAGTGGAAGGTTGTCTGGTTTGTAAAATGGTTGAGACTACATCTTGTGACAGGCCCAGGTCTAGAAGCCTAGCCCTCTCAACCTCCACGCGTTCCACTGGAACCATCCTGGGTCCGGAAGGATCAATGGACCTTGACGTAGGAGATCCCGGCTTATCGGTAACTGCCATGGAGTACGAATTGACATTTCCATCAGAGCTGCGAACCACGGCCAGCATGGCCAGTGTGGGGCTACCAGTATTATTTCTGCCCTCTCTGACCTGATCTTTTGGATGGCTTTCGGGAGAATCGGCAGAGGAGGGAACCCGTACATCAGACCCTGAGGCCAGGGGAACAATAGAGCGTCCGCTTGCTCCGCGTTCAGGTGGAAGAACCGGGAGAAGAATCTGTGAACTTGTCGATTCTGCGTGGAGGCGAACAGGCCCACATCGGGATACCAAATCGGTTGGTTACTAAGAGGACGATGTGAGGGTCTAATGACCACTTCCCTTCCTGGATGGATTGGCGACTGACTCAATCCGCGACGTGTTCCGCTCTCAAGGAAAGTAGATGTTTCTCCGCCCAGATCATGATGATGGAGGCTTCCTGATGCAAGCTTGAGGACCTGGATCCGCCCCGTTTGTTGATATGGGCCTGGGAGGCCACATTGTCAGTTTGTATGAGGACATGATTGTTCTTCAGGATGTGATGGAACTCCAGCAGAGCTACCTCACCGTTCTTAACTCCGAGAGATTGATGTGGAGTTGGTTTCTGAGGGGCCCAAACGCCCTGAGCAGAAGACTGGATGGGAGTCTCGTGTAGGTAAGTCTGGCCCACTGTCAGATTGGTCTGGTCTATCCACCGTCTTAGGCTGGATCTGGCTGCTGGCAGCAGGAGGATGTGCTTGTCGATCTTGTGCGAAATGAGCAGCTTGAAGGGTCGTAGAGCTACCTGAAGGGGCCTGGCGTGGAACCGGGACCAGGACAGTAAGCCGATGCAGGATGTCATTAATCCTAGAAGTCTTGTGAGAGCCATGAGGCGATGTTGTGGACCTTTGGCTGTGGACTTGGCCAGTAAAGCTATCTTGAGTGCCTTGGCCTCGGGTAGAAAGACCTTGGAGCCTCTCTGGGAGGGCCGGGAGGGACGCCTTTGATCCTGTCTAAACCTAGACAGCGTATGGGAGGAATGAAAGGATTGTTGGTATTGATTTGGCCTATAGTCCTTCCTATGGTTCTTTAACATGTATCTGTTCTTGTCCTTGGTGTCGAACAGCATCTTATCTATTCTCTCTCCAAAGAGTTTTCCTCCCTTAAAAGGATGAGCCAGCAAAAATGGCTTTAGATTTATAGTGAACGTGCCAAGATCGTAGCCACAAGGCCCTTCTAATAGCTGTGTTAGAAGCCACAGCTCTGGAGGCAAAGATTAGAGCATCTAGGTATGCGTCTTCCATGGAGGAAGACACCTGTAGAACTCTAGAAAGGCCTTCAGCCACCCTATTATCGGCTGTGGGCAGAAGCTTAATAAGGTTTTTTTTTTTTTTTGGTCCAAGCATTAGTGGCTCTGGCTATGAGTGCTGTGGTCGCGTTAGCCTGAATCGCCAAGGCTGAGGCCTCGTGCACCTTTCTAGACAGGAAGTCCATTTTTCTGTCCACATATCTTTAATAAATCCTCCCCCATCTTCAGTAAAAAATTCAGAAGACTGCAGGGCTGTAACTGGGGCATCTACAACAGGTAAATTCTAGCATACCCATGGCCCCAGGATTAATCTTGGCATTGCCAGAGAACTGTTAGTTATGGAGTGGCTTTTCCCACTTGGACCTTATTAGGTTCTGAAAGTGCTCTGGCAATGGAACGTTAAAAATGTGTGAATCACCTTGAGGAAAATACTCCTTGGATCCTGGCTTTTGGTTTGGGCTCATCAGAAGCCTCTTGCTCGCTTAATAGATCCAGGGCAAATAAGGCTTAGGCTAGCAGGGATTGAATAATCATCAGGGTTAAACAGCCTAGGCTGTTGCTCTTGAATTACAGGGAGCTCTTCAGCAGAGGCAAAATCTCCCTCTTCTACCTCCTCGGTTGCGGATCCCCGGCCGAGAGAAGAACAGTCGTCACCAATGGTCAATTCATGCCTATTGGGGACTGATTTTTAGGGCAGCCTTAATTTACCATTGTTTGTTAGTGATAGAATGGCTGCAGAATGGCTCCTCTTGCATGGGATCTGAGCCTGCATAGGACTGAGAAAAGACTGGGCCCTGTACTCTCCCTTGAGTGTGAACTGTGGCGCCCCCTGGGTTTGGGATAGATAAAATCAAGGCCTGCAGCCTTTCAAAATGTCGTTCGAAAGTGTTTTCCACCATGAAAATCACCCTTTTCTCAGGTAAACCCTTTCCTCAGATAATTCCCCTGGGGCTCCACTCCCATCCGGGGGTGGGGGCACTTTACCCTCTGAAGTCTTGGAAGGATTTTTGCCAACTAAGCGATCGGAGGAACCAGCAGGGACCTTGGAAGGTCGAGGTGGCACTCAGCTTAGTGTGTCGTCCTGAATGTTTCCCGCTCTTTTTCGGGGTCGCCTTTGCCGCCGCTTTTGAGCTTCCTTGGCTTCCCTCTCTGAAAGTCCGCCGGAGCGGCTAACAATGGGAGCCGGCTTGTTATGGCCGCTAAGCGCTGCATTGTGATCTGTGTCGGAGAGAAATTTGACTTCCTCCGCTACTGCAGTCGCGGTGTCCATTTTGGGGTGCGTCTTTTTCCCTTTCACAAGCCCTATGCAAACCGGCTATGCCGCTGCGGAACGGCCGGGAAGGCAAGACACACAAAGGGACCCAACACAGTACAGTTAGGAGGGGAGGAGGAGAACAAATGGAATAAAACAAGAGGATAGAAGAATTCACCCAGCTAATCTCCTAAAATCTAAGTTCCAGCTATGGCTGGAGCGTCCTCTCTCCAGCAAGGCAGGAGAATAACTGAGAGTGTGGGCGTTCCTCGCCCCGAGACAGGAAGTAATTTAAAATTAAGTCCTGCCTCTCCAAGCAATGGGACGAGAAACACCCAAAGCTCAAGATGACCTTCCTTCAGAGCGGGAATAGGTATGCATCATGACTAGTAACTATTTTTACTAGTAGCCATGAATAGCCCTCTCCTCCATGAACATGTCCTCTCCCCTCTTAAAGCCTTCCAAGGGCAGGGAGTTCTACAACTTAACTATGTTTCATGCATAGGAGCGCGGGAGGGGGAAGCTCACCAGATTAGAGTCTGCCGCTCATGTGGAGGAGTGGGGAATAAAACCCGTTTTTTCAGATTAGAGTCCACCACTTTTAGCCACTACACCACGCTGGCTCTCAAGGAATGGAGGCAAGAAGAAATCATATGGAGAGTTACCTAACAATTGTCCCTGTGCTCCTGCCACCTCTTTTAGATAGCTTTGAAGATGTCTAGGTCAGTCTGGAGTCTAGTACATATCATGGACTCTTTTAATTTGCCTTCTTCTAGACACCAAGCCAAACAAAGCCCACAAAATGTATAGTGTGGCCTGCTGGTGAATGTATATCCTCCTGTTCTGTTTTTTTTTTCCCCCCCTTTGCTGTTCTAGCAGGTATCAGATGCAGGCTTTACTGAGTCCTTAGAGGCTTATCATACATGGCTCGTAAGGTGCATTCGGCTTGCTGGATAACCAGGTGTATCTGCTGCAGGGAGACTATGGTAGTTTATGCATGGGTGTTTTCACTCACATTTGCCCACGGTCTGTCTTGGTTGTTCCTTGGAGTTATGCATGAATTTTCAGTACATTAGAGATGACTTCGCTGCCAGACCTCACAAATCCTGGGGCTTCCTGTTCCTCTGTTAACCGGATTCCTCCATTTCCCCTGAGCTCAGCCCGGGTGAAATTTCCATGCATAAGGCAAAGTGTGGGACACAGAAGCTTGCTTTCTCTCACAGCCAATTACAAAGCAGGATGCAAAAAGATGGGAATTCAAATGCTTCCTGCTTCCTCAGAGCTCTTTCTGAGCAGAAATGCTTTTTTCAAATGAGGCTTGGATTTCCACCATCACCCCTTTCAGATTGTTCTGTTTTTTTGTTCTTAAAATGCTTTTTTTAGGCTCCCATTGGGTTGTGAGGGAGGGGTTTTCTCTCACAGCAAGCATTACAAATTAAGACAATTAGAAAGCAGCATTTAAAGGGCCAGAGACTTGATTTGAGTTTGGAGACTGCTGGTGCATAGATTCCCAACAGCAAAGTGTGGGTCCAGCAAGCTACGAACCTTAGGTAAAACTCCCATGCATAAACGACCTATGAATCAGATGAGCAAAGTATATCAGTATACTTGCATGGATAATTAACA
>NW_026612585.1:0-82978 GCF_029931775.1 Euleptes europaea | reverse complement strand
TGACAAATTGGGAGAAGTAAACCAAATATTAATGGCACATTCGTAAGTGACTCCACACACACACACGCACAAAAGCATAATGCTTTTTTCAAAACCTATGACACTTGGTGCTTCATGTATTTTCCCAACATTACAGGGATTGATTGCAGTACTTTAACTCCATCCCTGGGTGAGCATGGGTAGTATGCACATACACGTGTGTTTTAATTTTAGGCTTTCACTAAAAGGTCATTCAGGTCAGTTAGACCCAAATTCAAGGGAACGGAATGCAAATAAATCATTCTGCATCTAAAGTATTGGATGCCTAGATAAGAATTTCCTAAGTACCATGCAATAACTACTTTACGTTGATGCAACAGTTAATATGAGAAAGTTTTAAACAATTCTGTATTGTTAATCCATCTCTGGCATGTTTTGAGTTGAGGGAAAGTAATGCATCAGAGGTCTGTGAGACTCCATAGGAACCAACACTGAGGGCTATTAAAGGCTCAAGAGACCATCTCTGTACTAAATAAAATTTAATATTTTGTGTAAAACTTGAGTCACTGTCAAATAACCATATTACTTTTTTAAAATTACTTTGTATTTTTAAAAGGCCTCTATGTCAGATTAGTATAGTAAATGTTGTTTTTCAATTGCAAAGGGGATTTCCTGAATTGTTAATCATTCTTTTATTCTGTGTATCATGTCATTAAATTATAGCCTTATCCTTCCAGCCACTTCTGTTTTGGTTTTGTGTTTTTGCAATAACAAAATGCAAAATCCCTACCTAAGTGACCAGCATCATATATAGTTGTAATAGCAACACATTTTGCTTCACACTTAACATGGTCACAGTACAGTTCATATTTGGGTTTGTTGGTCAAAGCAAATGTTACAAGCAACAGACACTCAGGTAGCAGCAGAACCTCCTGATTAATGTTCTTACTTTTCAAAACCACACATGTTGGCACTGGTGCAGGTAGGGTTACATCCTTCAGGTACTAGCTGGAGATCTCCTGCTATTACAACTGATCTCCAGCTGATAGAGACCTGGAGAAAATGGCCACCTGGAGAAAATGGCAATTGGACTCTAAGGCAACCCCACCCTCCTGGAGGCTCCACCCCAAAAATCTCAGGGTATTCCCGGAGCTGGCAACCCTAGGTGTAGGCCAAATCTGACATTTCCAAGAACACAGCCATGATCCTTACCCGAATGAGGAGTCTTGGAAATCACAAAGAACAGACTCAGTCAAAGAGGTAAGTGGTTTGCCATCATTCTTTAAAATACAAGTTAAGGAGTCAAAGTCAATTTTAATGGTCCGTCAAATTCTTATTTCTACCTGTAGGGTGTAGCGCTCTAGTGTTTAACTACACCCAGCTGTGGCATAAAACTTGTGTTTCTACAAGACCTACTATTATACATTTTATTTCCATGTCTGGGTTTCTTTGCCCCAGTGTTTATATTAAAAAGTTTTTTTTAATGTGTGTTGAAGAAGATTTTTATACAACTAGCTATTTTAAAAAGGACTCAACAATACTGCAATGGTGTCCTTGTGGATGTACAAGCAAAAGGACAAGAGCAAATATTTGTACTTGAAAGGCATCTTTGTGGTTCTTTCACTGCATAGTGTATTCCTCTCAGGAAGAATCACTCCAAAGAGCTGTTGCAGATTTAATTATTTTCTGTTATTATACAGTTCCTCTACAGTTATCAGCGAATTTTGGGCTCAAGCACACCTGAAATAATTTTAGGACCTTAATGATTGACTTTAAGGTGGCATGTTGAGAGTGTCCAATAATATCTTCTAGCATGTTATCAAAGTATATGCCCCTTCCCAGCATTTGCTGAATGGCCTCATTCATTACAGAGTGAGCTTTTTGACATTATTGCACCCCTGCTTTGAATACCAGCCTGACCTATTTCAAGTTTGTAGCAGATCAGGTTACCTAATTAGTACTAGCAACTAAGCAAGTGAGGGACTTTCACTGGTAAGTATCAAGCTGAGAAAAATTACTTTTAACTGCAGCTCTAAGCATATTTAACTGTAAGAACGTATTTTATTACAGCAAATGTGTTTAGAATGAAGTACTGGTTTTAAAAATGCTACCAAGAAGCAATATTTGCAGAAGAAAAGAGTTTCTGGTTCAAAAACACAGTGCATGTGCTTTAAAGGCAAATACAACCCATTGCCCATCAGTGGCATTTAATCAGAATGTGTTGGGCATGCAATGTTTTTATTCTGCCAGATTAGCTTTTTCAGTTAAGAACTATCTTGAGACCTGCCTCGTTTTCTGTTCCTCAAAAGTAGCTGCTCTAAATAGCCCAGCTTTCCTTAGCAGCCTTTTCTGTTTCCCTTTCCTCCTGATATCTCTTCAGAGAGGGCAACACCACTACAAAAAGCTCTCTACTTAACCTCTGCTTTTATGCTGTCTGGCAGATAAAAACAGAAAGCTGTTCTTTTAGATTGAAATTATATTTGATACTAAAAAGCTCTGGCCAGGAAGGTTCCGTGAAGTTTTGTCTGATCATACGCATATTTACTATGAGGAAAATCCTATTGGGTTTAAGAGGGTTTCAGCTTAGTCCTATACAACTATGTTGAGCGGATTGCAGTCTCGTGTATACATGAAGCTGAGTCAGAACACTGCTGTATCTAGCCCAGCATTGTGTATTTTGACTGACAGGGGATTTCAGTATCTCAGCTACAGATCATTTCCAGCTTTGCCACCAGAGATCCATTTACCTGGAGATATCCAGAGACCAGCTCACACAAGGATCATGGATCTTCCCTGCTTTCCCCTCCACCCTAGAGATATCCAGAGACCAGCTCACACAAGGTTCATGGATCTTCCCTGCTTTCCCCTCCATTTAGCAGCCATTTTTGACCTCAGGAAAGTTTGGGATCCAAATGAAGTAGCAGCTGTGTCTGAAAAACACTAATGCTACTCTATGAATACTTGTCCCCAAAAAGGTACCAACACTGCTGTATCTAGCCTTGCACTGTGAATTTTGACTGACAGGGGATTTCAGTATCTCAGCTACAGATCATTCCCAGATTTGACACCAGAGATCCATTTACCTGGAGATATCCAGAGACCAGCTCACAAAAGGATCATGGATCTTTCCTGCTTTCCCCTCCACTTAGCAGCCATTTTTTACCTCAGGAAAGTTTGAGACCCAAATGAAGTAGCAGCTGTATCTGAACAACACTAATGCATTGCTACTTTATGAATACTTGTCCCCAAAAAGGTACCAACAGCTCATTCCTGAGGTTGGGGGCTGAACTGGCTTAGGAGGCAGGAAAGGGCTTGTGCTGGCACAAATGCCACTTGCACCATCTAAACTGTCACGGGCACCGGCGGAAGAGGAGTTAGGCCAGAGCGATGGGGTGGTGGCGAGCACCATAGGTGGAGCGTCTGCACAACCTCCATAGCAGTGTCAGAACGGCGCTGGAGCCCCTGCCATCGTCAAAAGGGGCATCCCCAGGGGCATTCCAAGCAGAAGTCCCATTCCTAAGGGCTTCTGGCCAAGGAACGCCCATTTTTTGCGCTGTAAAGTTATGCCAGGTATTTTACCTGGCGCAGCCCATAGAGCCCCATGCAATTTCCTCCCTGAGGGGAAAGCTTGCCTCGGCGTTACCCCTTCCATTGTTCCCTGGAGTCTCTGGAATCCGACCAAGCTTCCATTCCAGGAAGCTCAAGGGCCAATCTGCCCCAGCAGGGGAACAATATAAAGTTAGAACTGCAACTTTTGTTTTGAATGAATGAATGGAAAAACAAAACATATAAATGCATATGCTTCTGTCCATTCACCCAGTCAAAGAAAGAGCTGTACTTGTTTCTAGTTTTATATCCTCCTTCCTTAAATGGAATAAATGTGCTATTTTGTGCAATCAGGGCAGTCAGTTTATTTACATCGACACGGAACCAGCCCTTCAAGACTGCCTTTTTGTAACCCCTTTCACCAATATCAACAAGGGCCATTAGATAATTTCAGTCCACTGAATACTACACACATTAGAGCAGTTTGCTCCAGCAGATGTTTTCCCAGTCAGATCTGTGCAGAGTTAGCCAGTATTGTATTTTCATTATCCTTTATAACATTCAACAACAGATGTTAAAATAAATTGTGTGGTGTACACATAGGTCAGATATTTTTGTAGCAGTAAGCATATCTATCTCGTAGGGTTGAGGATGAAAGAAATCACTCTACCATATTTTCTATTCTCAAACCCTCCCTTCCTTCCCTGCCATCTCCCTTCCAACAGGTCATCTCCTGGAAATGCATTTTGATGAAAGCTTCCATATATGTTTTCATTAAATATGCTGCCTGAAATGTTGGCTGAAATCTGTGAAAGATACCTAAGCAAGGAAGTCAATCAGATACACATCTGTTTAAAACAAAGGCAGAACGCCAAAGTAGTTCCTCTGCCATCTGGCAAATGTCAAAGATGTGTTCACACATGGGTTTTATGTCATTCTAGATAACATAAAATGTGACACCATACATCCTTTTCATATCTTCCTTTTGCTCTCAACATACTGATATTTGTACAATCTTCTTAAAGACAAAGAATAAAAAGACTTCTACTAGATTACAACATGCTAAAAATTAAATCAATGTATATTTGCTGTACAAAACTTTGAAGAAAGCTAGACACCAAGTTGTCGTCATCATTTCCATGCATTTGGTTGCTTTTAAGTTGTAAACAGTTTAACTTATGGCTGAGTAGTAATTTTCAGAGAGATATTAGGGTGAGGGTATAGTTTGGTTTGTTCAAAAGGAAATACGGCCTTGAGCTCCCATCATGGGCCAGATACATGTACAGAAATCTACCCACATACTTCCTATGATTCTGGGCACATTTACAAAACACCCAATCTACACATGTCCCAAGGGGTTAGGAGCCACTTGCATGGTTTGCAAACATGCCAAAAACCTAAACCACATGGGCAGATATCTGTATACATACCTGTCCTGGTGTGGGAGCCACTACACAGAAGTGCCAACTGTTTAGCCAAAAATGTAAACAGGGGAAGGGGGTTGTGGGCAGTGATCCAAGGAAACTTTCTATGAATAGAGCTAAAACCTGCATGGGCAGCCAGAGTTTTATTTGAAATTTTGAATCACAGCAGGTCAACTGCATTGTCTTTGGAGGAACCAAACAATTATTAAGTTGTTGTTTGTTTGTTTTTAAAACAGATTGTTTTTAAAACAGATTGTCTCCATGTCTGTCACAGCTGCTATGGATTTCAAGAAAGTCCTGGATTGTTTTGTTCAAGAAAGCACAGGATGTATGTATAGGGTTGCCAACCTCCAGGTATTGTAGGAGAAGGCAGCACGTGGCTCAATATTATAAAAAACTAAAGTAAGCCCAAATGGGGTAATATATGACCGTGACATCAGATTTTTTGTTTTGTGGCAATATCAGCCAAAACCTTTTCAGGCTCAAGATGTAAAAAAGATTCTCAACTCCCAAGAGAGACGCTTCATTTTTCTTTTTAAAACTCTAGCCCCTAGTGGCCTTAATACTGAATTTGATCTCTCTTGTTTTTTATAGTTCTCATAATCTTTTTTATAGTTCTTCTATAGCTTCTGCCCCTTTAACCCTCATTCATCAAGCTTTCCATCTCAACATCCAGCCCACACCTGTCCCTGTTTTTACTTGGTTCTTGCTCTTCCTTCTATACCTTTTGGCAACAACTGATCATTTCACAGACATATTCCTTTCTTCTCTCATAGGATAAGTGTCTTTAGCAGGTTTGGGCTGCATATATGTATTTTCTTGAATCTTATCTTATAATGACTAGCCTTATTATATTCCAGGGACGTTCTCAATATGAGTCTCCCTCTTGGAAGAGATAAATAATTTACAAAGCAGTGGGTAAGCTGTGGCATTCCACTCATTTTGTTCTTAAGTCAACTTAGTATACTTTATACTACAAGCCTCTGTCTTTTATATTTAGATAATCATTGCAGCTTCAATGAATGAATGGTGGTTCCTCTAATTCATTACGTGGTCGGCAAGCTGAAAAAGATTTTCGAAATGCATCGTTGCCTTGCACCCACCTTATCACCCACCGGCTTAGGTCGTTTAGAGTTGAATTATGGACTATATTTTTTAACTATCGCATCTATTTATTTGCATCAACAGCCCTGTGAGGCCTTGTACACCTTGAACAGCCCAGTGAGGCTTGGTTCTAAGTTTTTATTACTGTATTAATTTCTCATTATCATTTGAGGCTTATACTTTGTAACCTTGTTTTCATTGTTTATCTTGTATCCTTGTATCCTTCTTTGCCTGTTCACAGCTTGAAGTTTCTGTGTGCATTTCAACAGTTAACCTTGTATCTTAGTATCCTTGTTTGCCTGTTGTCGCTTGTAGTTTCTGTGTGCCTTAACACAGCTTATATGATTTAACAGTACCTTTCATTCAAGCTCCTGCGCATTGTTTGATTCATTTCCTGTTGGTGTAATATTAATATTGCTTAGGTTTATAATTACTTATTTTGAAGTTTTCATATATTACCCCATTTGGGCTTACTTTAGTTTTTTATAATATTGAGCCACGTGCTGCCTTCTCCTACAGTTTCAACCTCCAGGTATTAGCTGGAGATCTCCTGCTATTACAACTGATCTCCAGCCGATAGAGATCAGTTCCCCTGGAGAAAATGGCCGCTTTGGCAATTGGACTCTATGGCATTGAAGTCCCTCCCCTCCTCAAACCCTGCCCACCTCAGGCTCCACCCCCAAAACCTCCTGCCGGTGGCGAAGAGGGACCCTGCAACCCTATGCATGTATGATTCTTCTATTTGGTTTGTATTATGAAGAAAATTTAGTGTCAATGAACATACAGATGGTATTTTTTAAACAATGCATGTTTGATCAATCAGCTCTAAACAAACACAGTTTTTGGTAAATAATATAATCATCTCTTGAGAAAAATAAAACTTGTTTCTGTAAGGAAATTTAACATGGAAACTTGATCAATGTGATAGTTATTAAAAATAAATACCTAAAATACTGCTGGCTTTCCACATAGTAATTAATGGGTCATGGAAATAGTCCATAATTATTTCAAGAGCAGAAATACAAAGAATACTAGCATTCTGCACTGTTATGGAATAACAGTCAGCAGGAAATTAAACAGAACCTATGATATATGCTTAAAAACAGTTTTAGAAGCTTCTGTTTCCTCCACCATATATTTATTGGATGTGTAAAAGTGCATTACATTGAGCAATGTAAGGCTATAAGTGTACCTTTAATTTGAAAAACAATTTGCTTCTGTTTAAAAATAAAAGGACATTTACAAGTAAAATCATCTTCATTTCAACATCATCCTAAATAAAATGTAAACATTAGGATGAGTATAGCATAAAGCCATAAACTATCATCACAAGTTCTTAGAAAGATACAACACATTTAGAGTCTACCCAATAAATTGCTCCACCAGTAAATACCATATATACTCGCGTATAAGCCGAGTTTTTCAGCCCAAAAAAAGGGCTGAAAAAACCGAACTCAGCTTATACGCGGGTCAATACGGTAGGGGGGGAGGGAAGGAGGGAAGAGGAACTGACCGCCTCCGCCGCTGGCCCGCGCGCCTTCTGTGTGGCCTGAAAGCGGCCAGTGGGGCCTGCCTGCGCGCAGGCAGGGCCCCGCCGCCGCCCCCACCGCCACCCCCTCTGCTGGCCTGCGTGCCTTCCGGGCGGCCTGGGAGCAGCCAGCGGGGCCTGCCTGCACGCAGGCAGGGCCCCCCCGCTGCCCCCGCTGCCGGTTCGCGAGCCCTCCGGGCGGCCTGGGAGAGGCCAGCGGGGCCTGCCTGCGCGCAGGCAGGGCCCTGCCACCGCCCCTGCTGCCGGTCTGCGCACCTTCCGGGCAGCCTGGGAGCGGCCAGCGGGGCCTGCCTGAGCGCAGGCAGGGCCTTGCCACCACCGCCGGCTCGAGCGCAGGGAGGGCGCCGCTGCCGCCTCCAGCTTATCAGCGGGCCTCCTCCTCCCACCTGTCCCAGTGAGTATTGGGTTCAGGGGCTCTTCGCCGTCCCACCCCCTAGGGTGGCGCTGGGGTCGGGGTGGGTCTGGAGGGCCTGGGAGGGGGTGGCACTGAAGTCGGTCTGGAGGGCCCAGGAGGCCGGGCGGGAGGGCAACCCAGGGCAGGGGCGTTGTATAAGCCGACCCTCGGCTTATACGCGGGTGCCTAATTTTTCCCCATTTTTGGGGTGAAATTAGGCACCTCGGCTTATATGCGGGTCGGCTTATACATGAGTATATACGGTAAGTACCGTAAGTATGCACTGATTTGGCTGACCAATAGCATTGCTGTGCATTATGCCGGACTGCACTGGTGCATGCACATGATCACACCACTGTAAGCGGCATAGCTCTTGGCTTTTATACTCAGCCACTTCCAGTGCTGAATGTAGCATCTAATTATCGTGGAAAGATATCATGTGGCTGAGAACAGAACAGTGACTCACAGCCATTCTAAAGGGAAAATAAGCTAAATTGGCACAAACCTATCTGCACCATAGGTGGCAGTGGCCTAATGAGATTGGGAATGCCACATGGAAGGGGATATCCGTCCATGAACAAGAGGGACTTCTCAATGTTTTACCCTTCCCACTGCAGCCTCTCTCTGCTCAACATCCCATGAGATTCCCTAACTTCAAGAGAGTTTTTCAGTAAGCAGAGGGGAACTGCAGCAGGATGGGGGAGGTGGGAAAGTCAAATTTATGGCACTTAGGAGCCAAACCATAGACCCTTTCGATCCCTTTGTGATTCTGACCACTACACACATGCAATCCTTACACAGGCCACCCTTCTCAAAAAGACGGAAACATGTCGCTAACCGAGCACAGACATAGTTACATTATTCTGGCTAGTTTATTAAACTAAATGCAACTCAAGTTTCTCTCAGGGGATCATTTAATTTCATAGTTTAAGGCCACTAAAACAATCTGTGTGATGCAAAAACACTTAATTATTGTTTAGCTGAGGGAACACTAGCCTTTTGTTTTGAAGGGGCAACCAGTCAGCCCAAAAATAACATCAAATTGCCAAGTACAATATCATATCAAAGCCAACAGAGTCTACTTCAAAACGGTGGTAGTACAAAATCTACTAGAGATCAAACAGCGGCTCATTTCTGTCAAAGTCCAAGAAAAAGCTTGTATTTTAATATGTGGCAACTTGTGACTCTGAGCTGACTCTTTATTAATGCCATTTCTTGATATTAAACAGAATTCAAGGTTCACTTTGGCAAGACCACCAGCGAAGGGAGATTTTCCTAAAAACGAAAACTCTCTAGAAACTATGTATAGGTTTGGAAAACAAAAGACAAACAAGTAATATCAGGTGGTAACAGCAGTCAGTTATTGCTCACAAATGACTAGGGTTGCCAACCTCCAAGTGGTATCTGGAGATCTCCTGGGATTACAACTGATCTCAAGGTGACAGAGATCAGTTTGCCTGGAGAAAATGGCCACTTTGAAGAGCTCTATGGCATTATACCCCATTGAAGTCCCTCCCCTCCCCAAACCCTATCCTCCTCAGGCTCCACCTGCAATCTCCAGGTATTTCCCAACCCAGAGCTGGCATCCTTACAAATGGCAACATGCTCAAACATCTATTGGAGACAGTTTACATTTTCCAGGATAAACCAAGGGTTATTTAGGTGGATTTGAGTCTAGTAGCACCTTAGGGACCAGCAAATGTTTCGGGGTATGAGATTCCGAGAATCAAAGCTCCCTTTGACAGATGTTTAGGATGAGATATTTAGGGTTGCAATTTCTCAGATGGCGGTGGCGGATCTCCTTCTCTGAGCTCCACTTTCCAGACAAGAAAGATTCAAGCAGCAGGAGGAAAAAATGGCAGTGACAGAGTGGCATTTTGCCTCCTGGTCTGTGCTTGGTAGCCATAGAGAGACTGGAGGCCAAGCTAGAGAGTCGCCCTACGTTATAAATGCTAACATGCGCCAGGCCCGCCCCACACTCAATTACAGTATGAGCAGAGAGGAGAAGGTAGATTTCGTTTTTTCCTTTCCCATCTCCCCACTTCAAACTCTGCACGTCTCTTACATTTTGGCTGCCTGCCAAAGCAGTTGTACCTGCCCTTGTCCACATGGTGGTTGTTGGGGCCTCACCTACTCCTCTCCTGCACTTGTTGTTCAGGCTGGCTGGTGGCTGTTGATGCCACACTAGCTGCTGCCGCTGTGGCCAGCCAACTGCCCACCTTGTGGTGAAAGCGGATGCCTGGCCGAGAAGCGGAGGTGCCAGTTCTGCACTAATACACGGGGTACGACCTTCTGGGTTTCTGCACTCCAAGCCTCCTGGGTGCAGTGGCAGTGTACTGCTGGCATGCTAGCTGCCCAGGAGAGCCTCTTGTCTGGCCACCTGTATGTGCCTCAGACGAACACTGCCTCCCCCACCAGCAGCCCGGCTGCCTCTTCAGGCTGATCTGAGAAAGCCCATTGCCGCACTGGCCACCTCCCCTCCAAGAACACCTCTTAGTGTTTTTGGCTGGGCTGGCTGGGCACCCCCATATGCCTCCTGGGCTTGAGCTGAGCTCTCAGTACTGCCCAAATACAGTGCAACGCAACCACAGCTACCTCCTCTCCTGGGAGCACCTCTTTGTTAGGCAGGCTGGCCAAAACGGTGGTGCCACAATGCGGGGCAGTGCAGCCTTTGCTCTCACTCCGAGCCTCCACCAAAATTCTTCTGTACTGCCCTAAGTGGCGATTCTTCCTCTCCCACTCTCCCAGTCCTCCTTTGAATGGGCTGTGGGAGTCGCAAAGAACAGTACATTACACTGTAGGAGGTGAGCAAGATGTGGGAGTGCACTCATGGCGGGAGATGCTTTCCCCTTGACCAGCTCTCTGGCAACCACAAAAATTGTTAGGAGAAGATCTGAAAGGCTGTGACCTTGTAGGGGCTCATACCATGGGGCTCATATTAGCCTTATTGCTCCCCTGATCAGCAGATTCCCAGACAAGTCAGTTGAGTTCCTGTCTAAGAAGCTTCTGATGGGGGAGACTCCTCATCTTTCTCTCCCCACTGCCAAATTTTGCACCATCACAATTAAAATATGCAAAAACAGGGTAAAAAAACTATTAAATTCTTTTATACTTTTAGTAATTTTAAGATGGTAAGCCTCCTTTTGTGTTATGCACTAATATTTTATATTTTATTAATATCAGAATTTTATCAATTTTTGTAATTTGTATCAGTTTTACAGTCCTATCAAGTTAGACAATTTGATGTACTAACTTCTGGCTGGTAAAAAAGACCGTATCAATAAACTTGACTAGGGGAAGAGGAGGCCCTGGTGGGGACAGCCAAGAGGAAGCCCCCATGCCTTACTGTTGAGCCCCTCTCTATATTGGCGTCACCTGAGCCTGCTTGCAAGTTGTAGACTGCAGAAGCAACCTTGATGACTCCCACTGCCTCATCTGCAGTCAGGAGAGTGGGTCTCTGTGTGTCTATGCCCTTTATCTAGAGGAAGAGAGGGAGAAAATGGAAGCTATGTTGGGTGGACTCTATGGCATTATACCTCACCAAGGTCTCTCCCCTCCCCAAACCTTGCCATCTCCAGGCTCCACCCCCAAATCTCCAGGAATTTCCCAACTCAGAGTTGGCAACCCTAATTAGGGCTAGTTTTTTGTTGGAGTGATTTCAACCCAGGTTACCCCAACAGCATACATTTAACCTGAACAATGGCTTGAGAATCAATATTTTTTTAATCAGCATTCTGAGGCCATGTACAAACATGGAGATTTTTTCTATAATCCCAGAAGAATTCCTAGGCTTGCAGAAAAATATGAAACTTTTTAAAAATTTGGGTTGGGGGTTTTAGCACAACCACCCCCAAACTGGAGAAGTGAAGTCTGCTCTCTGCAAGACCTTGCAACTCCAGTGAAGAAATGGTGTCCACGTTCTTGCGAGATCACGGTCTTTATTAGAAAGGAGATTTCATTTTCTAAAAACCCTGAGCGGGGGGAGGGAAGTAGCAGGAGGATGAGGACAGGGCAATGGATGGAGGATTGGGGGAGGATAAGGAGGCAGGAATAGGAGTGGGGGAAAGGAACGAGTTGGTAGCCATGGCAACACTTGGCATCATCAACCTCCAATCAGCTGGGCATCAGAGGAGGGAAGACAAGTAAAGCCAGCCCCAAGCCCACATTAGCAAGTGGATGGCATCGGCGGTGGCAAGAAGCTTTAAGCAGAAGAGTACTTGAGGCTTTAAACAGAAGTCTTGTTGCAAAGCCAGAAAATAAATTTAGGATACATAAGTAAAATAAACTTTGCACATATTTTAATTTCTCACCCCTGAGTTTTCATTCCCACCCTACCCCCCACATGATTTTAAAATTTCCAGGAAAATTACACCTCTATCACTGGAATGTGTGTGGGGGGGGGGAAGGGGGAGTTAAGGCATTTAATCTGAAATAGGTGTTATAGAACTGGCACTCTCCAATACTGTATTCTCACTAAATACTATTTTGTACTTTATATAATGTCATTTGCAAGATGAGATCGTTACAATAAATCAGTTGTAATGCAGACAAGTGAAAATTAAGGCACCTGGAAAGACAATATAATTCGATAAGTGCCTGTACTTACAAAAAGCGGAGTGGTATCTTGAATGCTACACCAGGCATGCCTTCGTAAAGAGATTTCTTTACAGTTACAAAGGTCCATTGTAAATTGTTTCTCCTTGGGAGTCAGGCCATAATTTAATTGGGCGTGTTCCACACTAGCCATTTAGTCTGGAATCCTCATTCACTCAGTGTTTTATTTTGTTTTTGTTTTTTAAGAGAATCCCTACAATAGAATAGTCAACTAGTTCGTTGCATTCTCTTTTACTTAAATCAAAATCTAAGCTACCCTGCATAACCAAAATTAGTTTCTCAAAATTACTATCTCTTTAAACTTTCACCTCTTCCTTCTTTTCTGATTAATTACTTCCTGTTTTCTCCCACAGATAAGTTCTCTTGGGGCATTCAAGAATCAAGGGTATGTTATAAGCTCTTGTTTCCTTAAGGAGGGACCCTCTGTAGTTAGCATTCATTAATAAATTACAAGAGAAAACCAGACAGCCAGAAAACTGAAGTCATTAAATAGACTGGGGGAAAAAAAAAAAAGAAAAAAAATACAGGGAGAGTGAAATCATTGCCCCCAAACAGGAGTATTTCCAAGTACACATTTAGAAGGACAGTAGGAATATAGATTTTTATTTGCTGTGTGGAACCCCCATTCCAGTTAGGCTTGCATCTGAATGAGGAAAATGGATCCTTAAGTAGCACAATAACTGTGACTTTTAAACTCATATTTCACATCTTTCTAACCCTTATAATACTGTATTTTTGTTATGAATAAAAATGGCATGTCAGTTGTGGGAATCTTCAAACAACTGAAATCAAACATAACACAAAAAATGAAGATGGAAAAGCTAATGCAGTACCCTATTCAAACCAATTTCACAGTAATCCAAAGAAAGGGATTTTGTGAGGTCAAATACACTTTTATCACTTAAAAGTATGGGAAAAGAGGATCTGCCATTTAAAAAACTGAAGCCCTCCAATGTTATCCTTTCTCTAACTGCTATTGTTTATCTCTAGGAGTAAAATGAGGCCTGGAAAACATGAAATGTTATTTCCTCAAAATAATCCATATTTTAGATACCAGTTGGTGTTTCCTTACATTTTGTTATCTTGTAGCCCCACAAATCTGGTAGGGAAGTAGTCAGACCTTACAAGGATGATGTCTTTAACTAAGCCAGCGGTCGCAAAAGCGCGGCTCCCGAGCCACAAGTGGCTCTTTGGGCCCCTGAGTGCGGCTCTTCCCACGTGCGGAAGCAGCGCCCTAGGCCGGCCGAAGCAGTGGGAGGGTCTCCGAGAGAGGAAGGAGTGGCCCTTCCTCCTTCTCGCCCCAGCGCCGTCCCCGCCTCCCACCATTGCGGCGGCAGCCGGAGAACGACAAGAGCTCCTCAGCTGCCACCCCCCCGTCTTTTCTTGCCGCCCGGCTGCATGCCTTGGTTTGGCAGAGAGGGGGCTCCTCCCTCCCTCCTCCCTTCCTTCTCTCCACCGTGAGGAGTGAGGCGTGGCTGACTGTTCCTCGTTTCATCCGCCGCCTTCCCTCCTCTGTCTCTATGGGCGACCGGAGCTGGGCGACCTCTCACCCCCACCTCCTCCTCCTCCTGTTGGCTCCGCCTGGCCCCGGGCGGGGAAGGTGACGATGCTTCCTGGGCCAGGACCGAGCTCGCTTCGCCCTCCCCGCGCCTCAGACTGAGAGTTTGGAGCCGGTCCGGCGCATCGCCTTCCCGCCCCACGCGCAGGCCACGTCTTGCCCGGCCGGGATCTTGCGGGGGAACTTCCAGGGTGGGGGGTGGATTTCGCACCTTAGTCACCGGCCCACTTGGAAGGGGTAAACTCTCCTCCTCGCCGCCTTCCTCCTCTTCGTCCCCCTCAGGCGGCTCCCAAAAGTCCAGCTCCAGGCTGCCTTTCTTCCCCAGTTCCTTCCTTCTCTTTCCTTTCCCAGTCCCTTCCTTTCTTTCTGTCCCTCCCCCACTCTTCCTTCCTTCCATCCTCCCTCCCTTTCATCCTTTCTCCCCCAGTTCCTTCCTTCTCTTTCCTTTCCCCCTTCCTTCCTTTCTTTCTCTCTGTCCCTCCCCCCCACTCTTCCTTCCATCCTTCCATCCTTCCTCCCTTTCATCCTTTCTTCCCCAGTTCCTTCCTTCTCTTTCCTTTCCCAGTTCCTTCCTTTCTTTCGGTCCCTCCCCCACTCTTCCTTCCATCCTTCCTCCCTTTCATCCTTTCTTCCCCAGTTCCTTCCTTCTCTTTCCTTTCCCAGTTCCTTCCTTCCTTCCTCTTTCTTTCTCCATCCCTCCCCCTTTCTTTCTTCCTTCTTTCCTTTCCCAGTTCCTTTCTTCCTTTCTCCATTCCTCCCCCCTCCCTTCCTCTACTAGCGTTTGCTGTTCTTTCCCTTTTCGGTTCTACATATTCATGCAAACAATCTTTTTCAAGCATGAACCTTATCAAGAGTAAATTGAGAAGTCGTCTTATTGATGAGAAACTGGAATCATGCCTAAAATTAAAAACAACAACATACAAACCTGATTTACCCAAACTTTCCAAGGAGATGCAAGGCCATTGTTCACATTAAGTGTTTGTCAGTCATTGTCATGATTTAATTTTATGGATACCTTACTTACAATTTATTTTTTATCAATAAATAAGATCATTATTAAGTATGATATCAAGTTTTATTCAGTGTACCTATAGTTTAATTAAGACTTAAAACTTTAATTAAAGTTTATTAAGTTAATAAACAGTGTACCTACCTATATAGTTTAAGTTTAAGAAATTTGGCTCAAAAGAAATCTCAATAGTTGTACTGTTGATATTTGGCTCTCTTGACTAATGAGTTTGCCGACCACTGAACTAAGCAAAAGAGTTATGGATACTTACTGACTGGTCCTATGTTCTTCTCTTTTAAAACATTAAAGTTTTTGGTCTCCACTCTTCTCAGTCCCTCTCACCTCTCATTCATCTGCAAACCATTGTTACTGTCCTTTTGCTTTCAACCCCCCCCCTTTTATAGGTCATATGCATCCCTCTTAAAAAGTGCAGGGCAGTTCTCAGTCTCTGGCCATTAATGCATGGGAGGTTTTGCCTTGGATTTGCTGCTCTCTAGATGCACATTTTCTCCATCCAAATTCTCAACACTCAACAATAAGCCCCCATGCAGAGTTCTGAGAATTCAGACGGGAGGAAATGTGCATCTAGAGAGCAGCAAATCCAAGGCAAAACCTCCAGTGCAGAAATGGCATCTGTTTCCTGGGGCTTCTATGCTACTGTCTGCTACACACACACACAATATTGCTTTGACCTTGTACAATCTTTAACTTAGAGATACGATTAATCAAAAATGGAGAATGGAAAATTAGCTGGAATATTCATGGATGCAGTTATAACTGAAGCAGATGTAATGTCAATGGTTATAGAATAGTATATTAAGATTAACTTCTTTTAAAGATCTAAAATGCAAGCTTTGAAAACGCAATTATTTACCGAAACCCCTAGAAGGGTGAAAAAGACTGTGTGAATGTGTATGTTTGCTACTGTCTTGTCTGTTTTATAAAACTTTTAATAAAATATGTTTAAAAAATTGTTTTGACCTAACCACAAGTAACACTAGGAATATGGGCTGTATTCAGAAATCACAAACCAGCCTCGTGAATGAAGAAGAAGAGTTGGTTTTTATATGCTGACATTCTCTACCACTTAAGGCAGAATAAAACCGGCTTACAATCACCCTTCCCTTCCCCTCCCCACAACAGACACCCTGTGAGGTAGGTGAAGCTGAGAGAATGTGACTAGCCCAAGGTCACCCAGCAGACTTCGTGTGTAGGAGTGGGGAAACAAATCCAGATCAACAGATTAGCCTCCACTGTTCATGTGGAGGAGTGGGGAAGGGGAATGAGTGGAGCAAGGGGATGTGAGGGAGATCTGGCTGCGACATCTGTCACCCCATTGATTGCCAGGGTTCATTTGGCTGAACTGGCTGGCTATGCAGGTGTCCCCACCTCCCTCACCGCTCCATGTGCATCCCTGCAGAAGCTGCACACTCGGTGGAAGAGGACGACCATCCCAGATAGAAGGAGTGTTGTTCAGTGGAGCAAGGAGGGAATGCAAAAACACAGTACTTTGACACAAACAGCGCATTCCTGAGATGCAGTGTGGGGGAACGGGAGGGAGGAGGCGCTGCTGTGCCACCTCCTAAGCCATTCCCCATATGCCTCCACATCAGCACTGGGGCCACTAAAGCCATTGTAAGTAGCCCGGGCATAGGCCCCGAATGCCGGCGCAGCACCTTCCTGGCCTCCTAAGGGCTTTAGCTCTTGAGGCTCAGGAATGCACTGAAAAACACAAACACACACAAGGGGAGTGACAAAATTGCCAACCAAGATGTCTTTATTAATTTGCAGTTTATTGTGTTATCAAATTGGATGCTTAACAAATTAAAGTTTTTTCTTGCTTACAAACCAGAATTGCACAGAAGCCCTACCTATTGAGAAAGCTTAAGGATTTTGGATCATCTGAATTCAGACAAATTCTTTATTTTGTAATATTGTCGAAGGCTTTCACGGTCAGAGTTCATTGGTTCTTGTAGGTTATCCGGGCTGTGTGACCGTGGTCTTGGTATTTTCTTTCCTGACGTTTCGCCAGCAGCTGTGGCAGGCATCTTCGGAAAAGTAACACTGAAGGACAGTGTCTCTCAGTGTCAAGTGTGTAGGAAGAGTAATATATAGTCAGAAAGGGGTTGGGTTGAGCTGAATCATTGTCCTGCAAAAAGTATCAAAGGTAATGTGCTAATCATTGTCCTGTAAGTATCAAGATAATGTGCTAATGAGGGTGTGGTATGTTAATATGGAACCCTTGTATCCTGAAGTGATCTGTTAATGTGTGAAATCCAAAGCTAATCTGCATGGCTATTGTTGACTGTAGTCTTTGTTAGTCTGGAAGTTTTCAGGACAGGAAGCCAAGCCTTATTCATTCTTAAACTCTCTTCTTTTCTGTTAAAGTTGTGCTGATGTTTATGAATTTCAATGGTGTCTCTGTGCAATCTGACAAAATAGTTGGTAGAATTGTCCAGTCTTTCAGTGTCTTGGAATAAGACCCTGTGTCCTGTTTGTGTCAGTCCATGTTCAGCCACTGCTGATTTCTCAGGTTGGCCAAGTCTGCAGTATCTTTCACGTTCTTTTATCCTTGTTTGTATGCTGTGTTTTGTGGTCCCGATGTAAACTTGTCTGCAACTGCAAGGTATACGATATACTCCTGCAGAGGTGAGGGGGTCTCTTTTGTCTTTTGCTGATCATAGCATCTGTTGTATTTTCTTGGTGGGTTTAAACACTGTTTGTAGGTTATGTTTTTTCAAAAGTTTCTCCATCCTATCAGTGACTCCTTTAATAAATGGCAAGAATACCTTTCCTATGGGAGACTGTTTTTCCTGAGTTTTCTGATTTTTGTTTTGTTTAATGGCCCTTCTGATTTCATTTCTGGAATAGCTGTTTGCTAGCAGTGCGTGATTTAGATGATTAATTTCTTCCTTGAGAAACTGTGGTTCACAGATCCGTCTTGCACGGTCCATTAATGTTTTGATTATTCCTCTTTTCTGTCAGGGGTGGTGGTTGGAGTTTTTGTGTAAGTAGCGATCTGTGTGAGTTGGTTTCCGGTAGACCTTGTGACCTAACTGAAAGTTTGTTTTACGGATGTATTCAAGCAAACACATTATTTCAATGGGGAAGTAACATCTCATCTTTTTAAATTTGCAATTAGCACTGAAAATGTTGAAGATTGTTCAAATTAAGATCTATTTTATTTGTGAAATCAGTCAGTATATAGAGTACCGAATTTGAAGACATATTGCAATCTAAGAAGGTAAATAACTGAAAATGCATCAAAGTGTTGTAATGTTATATAATGAACACATTATTGCTTTTATAGGAATTAATGGGTAGAACAAATCTTTCATTAATGGAAATGCCTTCCTATTATCAATCATTTTAGTAAGACTAATATTTCATTGAGCAGCTATTTCTTACCACATAAACTGAAGGGTTGCACAAAATACATTTACTCACTATAATTGAACAGATGTTGGTACAGACTTTTTTAATAGTTGTAATTAATTATTATGTTAAAATAGCAGCCTTGGTAATAGTAATTGAAACAGCTTTTTCCTGGGAAAACAAACAGACTAATTCAAATTTAGTGAAATTTTCCTGAGACTCATCATATCTCATTCTATCTTTCAACTTTGGATTATTCTTTGTTTGAGAATTTCAAATCCAAACAGTGCATCCTTTAGCAAACCAGAAATCTGGTATAAAGCTGAGCATTTAAAGACAAATTTTACTGGTATCAGGTAATATTTATCAGGCTCTGAGAAAACAAGACCCCCTTCCAAGGAATCTGTACTTCTAAATGCAACAGTTGTTCTAACAACAAGTCTTTTAAAAGATATAAAGTATTTGAGACATAAGGTTACTTGTTTCTCCTTTAACTAAGATGTCTGTATCATGAGAAGGTTCATGGATAGGAGAGAAAAATGAAGGTATCCTATATATATTGTATTCAGTATTTCTGTAATGAAACGGTGATGGTTGCCAAAATGTAATAGAATGTGCTGAGTTTTGATTTGTTTGTATAATTATATTTCTCAAGTAATCATTTGTTTGTCTAGATTATTTTAACTCTTGCAAATTCCTTCTGTGGAATTTCTCATTTATTCATTCAAACCTTAATGGATGAAAAGAAGAAATTCCGCATATCAATATACAGAATTTTCAAGAAAAAACAGTATCAGGGTAGTATGTGAATACTATAATCTCTTACAAAGGGATTTCGGAGGGAGATCAGAAAGACAGTCTGATGAATTACAACTAATAGTGAAGCTCAAGACTATGCATTCTCCTGGATTTAACAGAGATTTGGGATTCCTGTCTCATTACCAATGCTAATTTCTCCACGCCTACTACCCCTCTGCATATCACACCTAATCCAATCAGACTTGCTAATGTCATTTACATGCTTTTGACATTTACATTACCATTGTGTGTCTAATGCATTTGTCTCTACTTAAGGATAGATGGAATCACATTCTAGCTGTATCTGATGAAGTGAGCTGTGGCTCATGAAAGCTCATACCCTGCCAAAAATTTTGTTAGTCTTTAAGTTGCTACTGGACTCTTGCTCTTTTCTAATACTATAATGGTTTGGCCACATCAGACTTGCTCACCTGTGACCATTTTTTATACATGCCCTATCACCAGCACTTTGAATTGTGCACATAAGTGAAAATGCAGCCAGTGGGGGATTTTTCACGGAGATTTGCAGCGGTTTCACAGCCGGTTTGCGTCACTGCAAATTTTTGGTTATTCATGGCTGCTCCGATTGTTTTCGGATTGAGCAATAAAAGCCAAGTTATACCCGGGGCAAGTCAAGCCACTTTTGCGCCGTTCTTTCCTGCTGCTGCGCAGTTTTTGGCTCGGAGCTCCATGAAAAAAACTGCCTTTGTTCCTTGGTTTGGAACAATTGCCCCTGCCCATGCCGGCTAATTTTCCTCCCCCAAGAATGGCGATTGGCTGGGGGAGTTTCGCGCTCGGACAAGAATACCGCCCCTTTTGCTGCCTGCCTGCCTGCCTAGAGTCCTGGCACTTCTCTCCCTCCGTCCCGGAGGCTGGCAGGCGGGCAGGCGGCACGCCTTCCCCGCCCCTTGCCCAGGATGGGCCTTGGAGCTGGGCCCACACCTCCAAGCCCAGGGGGACGGCTCCAGGGGGAGACCGGCGGGGCCACACCATGTACGCCTCACGCGCTGGTGGTGGTGGCAGCTCGGTCTAGGGCAGCTGGACCCGTGGGGGGGATGTTCAAGGGAAGGGGCTGTTGGCCCCTCTACCCCAGCAGGGAGGGGGGATTTTTGAGAATTCGGATTGGAAAAATGTGCATCCTGAGAGCGGAAAACCCAAGGCAAAATTCCGTCCCATCACTCTTCTGACAAGGGGTGGCCAGTCTGCTCTGTGTCTCCCTCCTCTCTCTCGATGCACTGAGGCTGGATCAGGGCCGGCGCGCAAGCCAGGGGCCTTCTTTCCTCTTCCCCCCCCCCCGCCATGCACACTGGCTGGATCGAGGCCGGCGCGCAAGTCAGGAGCCCTCCTCTCTCTCACGATGCACTGGGGCCGGATCAGGGCCGGTGTGCAAGCCAGGGGCCTTCTTTCCTCTCCCCCCCCCCCGCCATGCACACTGGCTGGATCGAGGCCGGCGCGCAAGTCAGGAGCCCTCCTCTCTCTCACGATGCACTGGGGCCTGATCAGGGCTGGCGCGCAAGCCAGGGGCCTTCTTTCCTCTTCCCCCCTGCCATGCACAATGGCTGGATCAGGGCCAACGCGCAAGCCAGGAGCCCTCCTCTCTCTCACGATGCATTGGGGCCGGATCAGGGCCGGCGCGCAAGCCAGGGGCCTTCTTTCCTCTCCCCCCCCCCCCCGCCATGCACACTGGCTGGATAAGGGCTGGCGCGCAAGCCAGGAGCCCTCTTCTCTCTCACGATGGCCGGAGCGAGGGTGGAAGGAAAATGATGGAAGAGGGACTGGTGCTTGTTTTTTGCGCTGGGGCTGGTGAACCGCATGAGGTAATCTGCTGGGCGGAGTTGAGACGGAGTTGGGGGCAGGCATAAACAATGAGCTTGTTGGAAGGGGAGGCCTCCTGCAAAAGGGACAAACCAAACCATTGTCAAATACAGCGTGCTTTGTTCCCATGAAAAACCAAAACTACATCGAGATTGACGGGGATAAATCGTGGCCATGAAAAAAACATTTAAATCGGGGGTTTTTTTGGTCCGTGGCAAAAAAGAAGCAAAATTTACCGTGAAAAATGCCCCAGTGAGATAAAACTGGTGAGACAGGTTCCTAATATCATTTGCACTAGTCTGCAATTACTGACATTACTGAATTTCTATTCTGACCAGACAGCCAGCGTGGTGTGGTTAAAGTGTTGGGCTAGGATCTGGGAAACCCAGGTTCGAATCCCCGCTCTGCCATGGATGCTTGCTGGGTGACCTTGGGCCAGTCACACACTCTCAGCCTCAACCCTGGATAGTATTTGGGTGGGAGAACTCCAAGGAATACCAGGTGTGTGATGTGGAGGCAGGCAATCGCAAACCACATCTCAACATTTCTTGCCTTGAAAATCCTACAGGGTCACCATAAGACAAAAAAAAGTTTTTTTAAAGTCAGACCTGCTGCCAGCCTTGGGGCGGGGGGGGGGGGAGAGAGAGATACCAGGATCCTCCTCCACATGATATTAATAAATTAAATAACTGACAAAGGCAGCCCATTTCTGAAGGGGGGGCGAATGCCCATAGGAGCCAGTGTGACCACTATGTCAATGTCCATGCAGGGCCGGATTTAGGTTCGATGAGGCCCTAAGCTATTGAAGGTAATGGGGCCCTTTGTATGTCCAGCTGTCCTTTGTCAACAACAAATTATCGCTGTTTTTTGTGTTGAATATATGCTATATGGTAATTTATGGACCTAATAGGTATCTAAAGCCATTTGCACATAACAAAATATGTATTTTATATATAGAAATGAGCAAACCAGTGATATTTTAGGGCGCAGGCTAGCAGGCGGGGCCCATTACTTACCTTTTCCTTTCTTTTTATCCCTTCGAAGCTCCTTGATCAATTGATCTTGAGCAGCATATATCTAGTGTTGGAGGGATATAAGGACTGAAAGAAATCTTGCCACTGACAATGTCGCCTTGGGGTCCCTATCACTTAGTAAAAAAGGCATTATGTCAGTCACAGAGGCATTGGATTTGTATATTAAAAGGGGGAAATATAGTGCGATCGAAGTTCCTCATAAAAGCGGCATTCCAAAAGGGCATGGGCTAATGAGTCAATAGAGCCAGAAAAGCAAGGGCAGATCCTGTCTGAGTATGGTATATTCAGAATTCTGCCCTGCATTACCATAGAAGGGTTAGCATTCAATCTAGCCAAGCAAAAAAGCTCTACAGAGACGAGGAGTTGTTAGATAATATGTATAGGCAGGCAGACCACGTGGAGGGGGTATTCCGAAGAACTGGGATGAACAGACACGACGAGCATGATAAGTAGTGCTGTTATAATCGAGCTCTTTAATGCACTTTTTAATTTTGGCAAAAGCTTCAGTTTTCCCAAGATCTGATAACATATCGTGCGAGAAGCCCAACAACGCCAGTTTCTCATCTAAGATTTTTTGCCATGAGGATTTAAAAGGGTCATGCTTCAGAGAAGCTAGGAACCCCTCAGTGCTAAAGCACAGTTTAAGGTATAGTTTAAAGGTGGCCATTACTTACATCATAGGAGCCTACACAACACAAAACACTGTTGCTGTATGTAGGTTTTATTTTATTTGTTTTTTATCTTATATTTTGGAAATGTACATCCAGGTTTTTTTTCCCTTTAAATTTTTTGGGGGCCCCCAAGAGAGTGGGGCCCTTAGCTATAGCTTGTTTAGCTTATACATAAATCCGGCACTGTGTCCATGTCACTTGTGGTGTGCAAACTGGTACGGATGCTGGTGTAGGCCATGGCCCTGGACCATGGTGGCAGCATGGCTCTCGGACACAGCGCAGCCTCCCACCAGTGTCTCCCCAGCATATCTTCTCACACCAGCACCCTGGGGGCATTCTGGGGGCGGTGCCCAGGAGCGGTGCTGCCTTTAGGCAGCTGCCTAATCCCTTTCAGGCTTCAAATGTGCCATTTTGCAGGCATCAAGATATGCTTGCAAAATCCATGGCACAGGCTCATGGAACTCTATGAGCAGTTCCACAGGGCTTTTTTAAAAAACAACAACAACAACAACACTTTTTAAACCTTTTGTCGCAGCTCTACTGCCTCCAGCCTCCGTGGAACCACACACACACACACACACACACACACTCAGGATTGCACGGTTAATCATCTTGTATGGTGCCCCCAAGTTGTTCAGGTCATTTCCTCATTTTGCCCAAGGTTAACGCGCTACATCCACAGAATTGTAATGGCAAATAAAGTTTGAAATTTAATTTTGTGCTTTGTAATTGTTTAGTAAGAATGATAAAAAGGATATTTTGC
This sequence comes from Euleptes europaea, assembly GCF_029931775.1. Lineage (NCBI taxonomy): Eukaryota > Metazoa > Chordata > Lepidosauria > Squamata > Sphaerodactylidae > Euleptes > Euleptes europaea. The sequence continues at coordinate 59,345 of NW_026612585.1, read as the reverse complement.
TGAAGTAGGAACAATATTAGTAACACAAGAAAGCAAAGGATAGTCTCATTTTCACCTCAGCACACAAAGTACATAACTTAATGGTATAAATTGCCAAAATATTTTTCATCCATGCATATAGTCACTCATTCAATTAATTACTTATAATGTGTATCACTTTTTAATGGATTATTTCCATAAAGGAGGAATCATACTAGATGTATTTATTAACTATACTGAGAATAATGTTAGTAAGCCTGTCTTCTTGCCTCATTCTTTCTCTTCTGCATCAAACTTTGTCCTAACCTCCTCGCTTTAACTTGTCTATAATTACAGTTATTTCCTTGAATTTTGCCTTCTAGGTTTTGCCTGCCCATATTTAAAATTATACATAATGAAGGTCTTGACTGGTACACAAATGATCAAAAGACAAAGCAAAATGTTCAAACTAAACGTTTCAGCATGCATATAAAAATGCAAACACATGGACTAAAGGAGAAATCTTCACAGAGATACAGGATGAGCAGCCATTCAGATAGGACACCATGACCACAAGTGAAGCCTTAACTGTGACTCTAATCTTAGCTCTAAGGTGTGGCTATTCCAAAATGGCAGCAGCTACCTTCACTTTCCATAGCTGCTGCAGAGAAAATGTCTAGGCTGAGTGTTTTTTATAGATTCAGTCTATGGACATTTAGAATTTGAGAAGTTCGGCAAACTTAAATCTTTAAAAAAAAAAATAAGTTACACTAACAGTAAGCCTAAGGAAAGCACTTTTCCAGAAACACAATGCTAACACATACCTTAGCAACCACAACAACAAAACCCATGACGGTTATAATTTCACATATACATTTAAAGAGCCATGCCAGTTGTTAGGAACAGGAAAATGATACTTACAATTATAACCAGGATCAATGGTTTTTTGGGCTTCAAGAGAGTTTACTGTGATTTGAAAGATTATGTGCAGAAGCAGAAACGTTAGACTCAAGAAACACAGGGATTTTAGTAACCGTCCTGTATGTCCTGGAAGGAAAAAAAAGGGAATGCAATTAATTTAATATGACAAAACTAGCTTGCATAAAAAGATGCAAAGAAACTGTAAAACTATTTTTTTGCATTTTAAAATGTTTCTAACCATAGATATTAAATTCCATGACTTCATTGTGCACAGAAAGGCACAAAATGGTGGGGGGGAATCCTCCACCTATATACAAGTTAGAAACAAAAGGAATGGTTGAAAGAGGCACAATCACAGGTTCCAATACCATCTCCCCCTTTACTGTAAACTTTCGGTATATTTCATATAAAGGCTGTGCATGTTGATTAAAACAAATCAAATAAATAAATGAATAAATAAATAAAACAAATAATTTGATATGATATGTATAGACTTCTGAGCTGTAGCACTAAGTTCCACCAACGACTAGTATTTTGACTCTTCCCTGTAAATGGGGTACATTTGGGTGTTATGTCTGACTAGCAATCCAGCATTTACACTTCATTGTGATTTTGGATAAAACAGACAGGCAAAACAACATATCCAGATTTGATAGTAATTGGGGGGGAATTTCCTTTACACCCATAAAAAGCAAAAGTTTAATTTCTGTATGAAATTAGAAGTGGGATTACACAAATTTTGTTTCTCCCTATAGCAAACAACATTACTAGCATTACTTCCAAACAAAATGCAGGGTTTTTTAGCCTAGATTTTCCCTTTAATTCAAGAAAATAGAATTAATGCTAAATAGAGATACTGTTATTGACAAGAATGCAGAGGAAGCTTGAATAAAATTTACAGTAAAATCTGATTCAAGAAACTTGGATTTAGAAATACAAACAGAAAGGGTACTAAATGAGGGGGGGATCCTACTCTAAACATTTTACAGGGCTTCCTGTTTTTTGTAGAGGTTTTCGTGTCCAGAATAGTATTAGAACTGAGCTGCATCCTTTCCATCAATAGACAATACCACTCTTCAAGCCAGTAATATGCATTACCTGGCAAGTTTGCATAAGCATGGTACCCATTTTGCTAACAAAATATTTTGTCAGACTGAACTTACAGCTTGACCGTTCTCATTATTGCCAGAGGAATATTTCAGATTTTAAAATATAAAAAGGTACTTGTCATTGGTCTGTTGGTGTTAAGATTTTTCTGACTTACAACTGCACATACCAGGAGCATGTCAGCCATGCATACTAGGAGTGTATGCTATCTACAACTATCCCGATACATGCTGCTGCCATCCTGTCTGAAAAGGGAAATGATCATATTTTGCACAGCCTCCTTATGCACCACATGAAACCCTGATTTTTCAGGATGCTGGCTCACGAGTACCAAAGCTGAAAATCCCCACATTTCAAACAACATAGCAACCATGTGCATTGGGCGGATCTATGCACAGTTTCCAACCTCCTGGTATGCACAATCCTAACCTCTGAAAAGGACATCTGACCAAGCAAAAACCATGATGTAAATATATCTTGGAGCCAATAGAAGACATAATGAACATGAGGTTACATGTAACAGAAGTATATGAACAATAAAAGAGCACATCAAAATTGGTTATTCATGTAAACCAGGACATTCCAACAAGCAGCTTGTGAGCTATCAGTAGTTCATCAGCTGCTCCACAGTAGCACATGCAGCCCTGAAAGACCCAACAAAAGATCACAAAGAGATATGCTCCCCAAAAAAGAAGCTTCCATTTCATAGGATTCCCCCACCCCCCTAGGCTGCTTAGCTGATATCTTCATTTCTGGTGTTCGCCATCTCTCAAGTTCTAGTTCTAGGATAGAAAAAACTTGGTAACATACTGGGGACCTTGGGATATTTTTCATTACTCAGAAGTTGTTCTTATCTAAAGAAAAAGTTGGAGATCCCTGAAATTCCAAAAGTATATCCAGAACATGTACAGCTGTGGCAAGGTTAGATTTCTCCATGAAGGATTACAATTGGTACACCATCCTAAGTTGATAAAAAGCACTCCTGGCCTTATCTACAAGTCCAGGAGCAGCACCAGATCATGAAATGTACATGAACTGTAACCCTAGGAGTATATCTACATCGAATACAGGTTGAGCACAAATTCTAGGCATTCCTTCATGAAATTCAGAGCCTCCTACAAATCAGATAAAACAAAGTGCTGGATATCATCTGTTTACTGGTGACCTGTAGACTCAATTGCATTTTTTACTGCAAAGAGGTAGAGGCAACTGACATTTATATGTATTCCATATGCTTCAGGTGCCCACTCTCAATAGTTGGACAGACTTCATTCATGTGAGCTGAGATAAGGGCTGACATAAGGCCAAGGAAGCACTGAAGGTTGGAGACTGATTCAAGTGGTTAAGGACACATTTCAAAGAAGAATAGATACACATTCCATTGTCCATCACCCAACATATTTATCAACAAAAGCCATTTAACTGCCAAAGGTCATTTTTACAGGCCAGAAACCAGAGTGAAAATTATTTTTTATTTGTTTAAAAAAATGTATGTGTTAAATATTCAAAGACCTGCTTGAGGATCTAGGTCATACATAAGCAAGGAAATTTTTAATATATAAATATTTTCATTAGATGCTGGGTTCCATTCATAAGATCAACCCCTGGAGACATTACAGGGATAACTAAATTTACTGCATGGAATCTTCATGTATAGCTTGCAAACACAAAACAAAAATTTAAGCCAAGTGGGTACATTAGTTAAGGCAGGGGTCGGCAAATTGCGGCTCGCGAGCCGCATGCAGCTCTTTGGCCTGTTGAGTGCGGCTCTCCGAACTTGGTTCGGAGCCCCTGCTCTCGCGCCTGCTTGCGCCGGCAGCCAGGCTGCGGAGCCGGCGCGCCAGAGAGAGAGAGAGAGAGAGAGAGAGAGAGAGAGAGAGAGAAGGCGAGCGGGTGCGCTGTCTCTCCCCCTCGCCGTGGAGAATGGCCGGGTCCCCCTTTCCCTTGTCCTCAATGGTTGGGAGGCTAAAGCCTCCCCTCCCGCCGTGCGATTGCTGGGCGGGCGGCTCGGCGGTTCCTGGCCCACCCCGCCCGCCTATCAGCTGTTGGACGGAGCAGGCTTCCTTTGGCAGTGCATCCCCGTCTTCTGCGGCGCCGACTCCGTTCCCCTGTCGTCTTCTGGGCCTGCGGGTCCCTGTAGGGAAGAGGCACACTTTGCAGCCAACAGGGGCTTGTCTGGTAAGTGGAGGGAGGCGGGAAAGCCCCAGGGCGCGGGGTGGGGCCCCCGACGCAGGACACACATAATGGTACAACTCGGGGTCATCTGCTGAAGCTGGAGGGTGGGAGATTCAAAACTGATAAAAGGAAGTATTTCTTCATACAACGCGTGGTTAAATTGTGGGACTCCCTGCCCCAGGAGGTGGTGATGGCTGCCAACTTGGAGGGCTTTAAGAGGGGAGTGGACCTGTTCATGGAGGAGAGGGCTATCCATGGCTACTAATCAAAATGGATACTAGTCATGATGCATGCCTAGTCTCTCCAGGATCAGAGGAGCAGGCCTATTATATCAGGTGCTATGGAACGCAGGCAGGACAATGATGCTGCACTGGTCTTGCTGGTGGGCTTCCTGGAGGCACCTGGTTGGCCACTGTGGGAACAGACTGCTGGACTTGAAAGGCCTTGGTCTGATCCAGCACGTCCTTTCTTATGTTCTCATGTGTTTACTGCGTCTGTGAATCTAGAGAAAAGTTTGCTCACATTGTTCACATTAAGTGTTTGTCAGTCATTGTCATGATTTAATTTTATGGATACCTTACTTACTTTTTTCCCTCCTCAGAGGCCATGTCTACCCACTGGCTTTCTTAGTGGTAGATCTGGACTCCGAGGAGGGGAAAAAGTCCCCCTTCAGAGGCCAGCTCTACCCATTGGCTTCTATGGGCCTTCGGTGGCCAGGTCTACTGCCAAGAAAGCCAATGGGTAGACCTGGCCTCCCAATGGGACTCAGCCAGAGGCCAGGTCTACCAATAGGCTTTTATGGCGGTAGACCAGGCCTCCAGACGAGGACTCCGGACGGGGAGGGGGAAATGGCAGGGACTTACAATTTAATTTTTATCAATAAATAAGATCACTATTAAGTATGATAGCAAGTTTTATTCAGTGTACCTATAGTTTAATTAAGACTTAAAACTTTAATTAAAGTTTATTAAGTTAATAAACAGTGTACCTACCTATATAGTTTAAGTTTAAGAAATTTGGCTCTCAAAAGAAATCTCGATCGTTGTATTGTTGATATTTGGCTCTTTTGACTAATGAGTTTACCGACCCCTGAGTTAAGGAAAGCCAGTCAGGATGAACAAATGTAAAATTCTATGATCAAGAACTCCTTCAATTGTCAGAACTCTAAGGTCGATGAGATCAAAGTTTTCTATATAAGTTCTGCCTACAACTGTGGGCCTAGAAAAGTAGTTTGTTTATGGTATGTGAACAGATAGGGAAAGAAGCACAAAAAAGACAACAACGTATCTATTATTTGATAGTCAAGGACTAAATTCATGTTATTTTCGGACAACCAATGCCTTTGCAAGCTGCTGCACTGCTACCGTTTTTAATTAAACTGTGTATTTATAAATTGATGTTTCTGCACCAAGGAAACGAGATGTCTTGATGTAACAGTTTTCTATGTATAGGGAAACTGCAGGTGTATGGCATTCAGCCAGGTAATCCTCAATCTGAAGTGGAAGAATCCAAAAACGAGTTTACTATTTAAAAAGACTAGAGTCCCTTTCACATTGCCATTCTAAACCGGTTGTTATCCATTCTTGGTCTGCTTCCAAGTAAAGCAACATTGGGATGGGGGTTTCATACAATATATTTAAATCTTTTTATGAGCCATGTCTGAAGAGCTCTGGCCATTTCAAACTATGCCACTTCTTTTCCCTGGCTTTTTCACAGCAAGTGCTTTTCTTTTCTTTTGTGGGGGGGTGGGAACGTTCTAACTTTTGCACTATAGCATTAAACCAATTCAATACTATATTGCCAGTATTCAGCAAGCATCTGAATGCTGGAAATACAGCACTGAATTGCTATATTGGTCTAGCGCTATAGAGCAGAAGTTAGAACATTAAAAAGATGGAAAAGAACGCGCCGCAAAAAGGGGGGGAGCGGCACTTTCGGAAGCGACTCAGACATTTCAAATACCACACTATAGTGATTCAGAAGTGTAAAGAAGACCTGAAAACGGAAGAAAGCATGGGGTGTTTTTTTTTTTTTTAAAAAAGATGCTCAGCCCCACTTTGCAAATGAGACACAAGTGGCTTTGTATGAAAAGGTAAACAAAAAATTGTTAGCAGCCAGGAGCCAAAATGGTTGTGTCTGAAATGATACAAAAATCCATTATTATTTTTGCTGCTAAAATGGATTATAAAGGCTGTTTGAAAGGGGCCTAGGCCTCAGATGTTGAGCCCTAGTCTGTGATGGAATATTTAAACCTCAAAGTGCACTTTGACTTCAGAAGTAACACTTTCCATGGGGCACCTGAACAGATTCTCTTAATGTAGAGTTTGGAGTGTATTAGAAATCTACTGTTTTACTGGCTACATAATTACAGGACAGTAATTTTTCACTTTGCTTAGTCTGCTGAAGACAAACAGACTCAAGCAATGTGTGATGTGAACAGAATCAATTCGAAAATATGTACCCCTGCTACAAATTGCCATCATACTCAGCATTATTAATCTGGAAATAAAAGGTCTAAAGAAAATGGCATATTCTTTACTTCAACTCCATTTTCAAACCCAATGATCTGGAGAGTAAGGCCTAAAGACCATTTTAAAGGTTTGCTTACAAATTTATCATGTAATATGGGAGCAAAATGATAAATGTACATTCAACCAAGTTGACCTACTTAGAGAAAAAATGGCAAAGAATCCAAGATCTTACAATACAAGCCTCAACAAAAATAGCAGAAGTAGAGTAACAGTTATTTTGAGCCATGCTAATACATACATATCAGGCACAATTCAGATCATGGTTGCCATAGCCTTAATGAGCTTAAATGATTTAGCATGCTATAGTTGTGGCATTTCCTGCACATTACAAACTATGATTTGTTCTTTTTCTTCTGAAGAAGATTAAACCACAATTTGAACCCATAGTGTTTGTGATTCAGGAGTATTCTGCATTCCCTTTTATCTCAGAAAATGTGGGGAATGTGGAATGCCCACCTAATGCCTAGCTTGACCATCAACACTGACACTAAAACTGGTTGAGCAAATGGTATCTTCCGTGTGTGTGTGTGCCATCAAGTCGGAGCTGACTTATGGTGACCCCATAGGGTTTTCAAGGTAAGAGACATTCGGAGGTGGCTTGTTATTACCTGCCTCTGCCTGGGCTGAGAGAGTTCTGAGAGAACTGTGACTTGCCAAAGGTCATGCAGCAAGCTTCATGTGGGAGAGTGGGGAATCAAACCTGGTTCCCCAGATAAGAGTCTGTTGCTCTTAACCACTACACCATGCTGGAGCTCATCTTCCTAATACCCGTCTGCTTTATTCCTTCTCCCCTATCTCTTTTATAACTGTGCTTCTCTGAGGGCCTATGCCACTGTATGTTCCAATCTAAGATGCTGAATTTCCATAATACTGAGTTGATGTGCCAGTTCTTTTATTTGGATTGAGGCAATTTGCACCTATTTCACCAGAGACAGGTCTATCACTGTCCCCAAAGTGTTCACCTTCAATGAGAATGAGGAGGAGGAGGAGGAGAAGGAGAAGAAGAAGAAGAACAACAACAACAACAACAACAAGAGTTGGTTTTTATATGCCGACTTTCTCTACCACTTAAGGCAGAATCAAACCGGCTTACAATCACCCTCCCTTCCCCTCCCCATAACAGACACCCTGTGAGGTAGGTGGGGCTGAGAGAATGTGACTTGCCCAAGGTCACCCACCTGGCTTCATGTGTAGGAGTGGGGAAACAAATCCAGTTCACCAGATTAGCCTCCGCCGCTCATGTGGAGGAGTGGGGAATCAAACCTGGTTCTCCAGATCAGAGTCCACCGCTCCAAATCACCCTCTTAACCACTATGACACATTCAATGTTAAGAGGAACTTGTGTTTATTAAATTCACCAACATCAATATCAGTAAATTAAGCTGAATTGGTACAGACATTTGTTCTGTAATCAATATACAATTGTTTTACAATTGCTGGTGATCTCTAGAAGCACACTAAAATTTGAATTACCTAAAAGAATCCTCAAAGAACTCATGCATGAATTGGCACACATAAACATGCGTACATGTGCACACCCAACTCCTTGTCATATACTGAACTTGACAATCTTTGTGTCTCTTGTTTTCACTGTAAGGTAAACAGTTACCAAATTATGATATATCTGTTGCTTGACTTTCACCTATGAACACAGACATTAAGTTTAAAAGCTAGCAGTGAGGTGGCACGTGGGCTAATTTGAAAAGAGAAAAATAAATCTTGCCTTTTGTTTTGGGTTTCAAAGGAAAATATAAAGCAGAAGAAGACAGTGTGGTACAGAGCACTATTAGACATTCTTGCTGGTTGCCTCCACAGACACAAATGAATTGCCAAGAAACTTTCACTGCTAATAAAAAGTATCCCTTGGGCACTTTGGGAAATCCTGGCACTGCCACAGCCTTTCTACTCTGAGTTGCTTCAACAGGGCTGTACTAAAATTATTAAAGAATCAATGCCTTGTAAACAGCTTGATTTCCATCAGGCACATAACTGGGCATTGCACGTCCTGTCTCCAGAGGACTCTCAGATTCCATGGGATTAAAGAGATAGTTGTACAGTTGCATATTCAACAAAATCACAGGAAATACTTAATTTGAGAAAATTGGTTTTAAGTTATTTATACTACCAAAGAAAAAAAAGGAAGTACAAAAGATAGAATAGCAGCAGCGACAACAGTAAAATATGAACAGTAGCACTGATCATGAGATTAGGACATGGGATCGGGATCAAATACTATAAATTTTCAGGAATAGTGCAATCCGAAGGAGAGTTACTCCAGTCTAAACCCATTCATTTAAATGGGCTCAGACTGGGAGTAGCTCTCCATAGGACTGAGCTGTTATTATCTCATGGCCTTGCTTGTTTCAGGATGCAGTGGGCCTGGAAGCTATTACGTGAGGTCACATTCTTCACAATACACACTAACCTCTTTGAACTAATCATCAGAAACACGGTTCCCATAAAAGCAGGAAGCACCATCCCCTGAAAGAAAAGCCCTGTCAGACCAAGAGATGCAGAACATGCAGACACATTTCCCCAACAACAAATAATTGTAAATATACAGGTTCTACACATGCCAAGTACAGCATGTGGCTTTTCAGAGACAATGCATCAATTTCCCTAGAAGTACCAATGCAAGTGAAACTGACATCATAGATAATTTGAATGCAAAAATTACTTCAAAACAACAAAAACTAGATACCTGTGCATCAGCAGTTATCTCAGATGACCACTAAATGGCCTCTTGAGTAATGCCCAGAAGCGCACACAAGAAAAAGCTCTGTAGTTCCAGTCAAGAATACAATGTGCAGTGTATGACATTATCAGTTCGCTAAGGCTGTGAAGAGCCATCTAAATTGAAGAGCAGCTAAAACACAAGCTCATTAAATCTGACTATGTAGAAGAGAAAGTCTGTTCACTTATCATGAAATCCCTTTCTGGGTGGTCCTAGGGGTTGGGCAGTCATAACCAATGGGAAGAAGATCCTCCCTGGAGGCGGTCAGGGTCATTAATCTTTTGCCAACTCCTAGTGCAGTGATGGCGAACCTTTTAGAGACGGAGTGCCCAAACTGCAACCCAAAACCCACTTATTTATAGCAAAGTGCCAACACGGCAATTTACCCTGAATACTGAGGTTTTAGTTTAGAAAAAACAACACATACATCTTTTGCCTTAAAAGAAAAACACAATAACAGAGCTTTCAATGATACAAACAACTTTTTATTGAAAGGTAAAAGTTTGCATTTGGCATGCTTTTGAACAATTAATGTTTGTTCAAAGCCCCTAAGCTGGGCGGCAGGGAGTCCAGGGAAGGGGGGAGGGACTTTGAACTGCTCTGCAGCACAGAGCAGTTCAAAGCCCCCACCGCCCAGCTGGGCGGCGGGCAGTCCAGGGAAGGCAGACGCAACGGCTCCTCAACTTACCCGCGCGTGCCCACAGAGAGGGCTCGGCGTGCCAAGTCTGGCACGCATGCTATAGGTTCGCCAACACGGCCCTAGTGGGAGAGGCTTCTCCCTCAGTCTCTCAGACTGGTCCAGAAGCCATGTAACTCTCATAACTATGAAAACATGCTAGCTTCCCCAGCCAACAATCAAAATGAAACAGCAAGAGAACAAGAGAAACAATAATAGGCCGTGTTGCAAGATTCTTGCTCCAGGACTCTGACAGTAGGAAGGGACTGGCTGCTCTACCCTAGGACAACTGAGAAAGGAACTTCACGGTAAGTGAACAAACTTTCTGTACTCTGACGGTCCAGATTGGGACAGTCATAACCAATAGGATATACAAATGCAACATACTGCAGGGCAGGCCACTTGATATCTAACCAGTCAGAGCTTGTTAAAGGACTTGTTTGAGGGGCTGTAGCTCAGTGGTAGAGCATCTGCTTGGCATGCAGAAGGTCCCAGGTCCAATCCCCGGCATCTCCAGTTAAAGGGACTAGGCAAGTAGGTGATGTGAAAGACCTCTCTGCCGGAGACCCTGGAGAGCCGCTGCCAATCTGAGTAGACAATACTGACTTTGATGGACCAAGGGCCTGATTCAGTATAAGGCAGCTTCATGTGTTCATGTGTTCATGACTCTCCTCTCAAAAGAGGCATAAGTAGAGTCTTCCTTGTTGCTATAGTAATGAAAGTATGAAGATGAAAGTATGCACTGGCTTCCATGTAGATGCCTGGCAGACCACCTCTAAAAAAAGAAGTAAAAAGGTAAAGGTCCCCTGTGCAAGCACCGGGTCATTCCTGACCCATGGGGTGACGTCACATCTCGACGTTTCCAAGGCAGACTTTGTTTGCTTGGTTTGCCAGTGCCTTTCCCAGTCATCTTCCCTTTACCCCCAGCAAGCTGGGTACTCATTTTACCGACCTCAGAAGGATGGAAGGCTGAGTCAACCTTGAGCCGGCTACCTGAAACCGACTTCTGTCGGGATCGAACTCAGGTAGTGAGTAGAGCTTGGACTGCAGTACTGCAGCTTACCACTCTGCGCCATGGGGCTCCTGTCTAAAAAAGGAAACACTCTGTAAATTGCGAAGGTATCCACCCCCTAAGGGTGAGCTGTAAAATCCACCAGTGATGTGCACTCAGATATATCCAGTCCAAAAATTTACACTAAAAATACCTTATCAGTATTTTGGGAGTATATTTGGGATCTGAACACACACCTGAGAATCCCTGTCAAAACCACATTCCAATCCTGAATATATCCCAATACGTTCAAAAATATCTAAAGCCAGAAGTTTCCCCCTTTTGCAGGTTTCTCGGGCAACTGGAGGGAGAAGAGAGGGAGGCAGCTCTCACAAACAAATAGGATCACGTGTTATGGGGATTTCTAACAGTTTGCCCAATCATAATGATTCTCTCAGAGACTACTTTTGTTTCAAAGTCTTTCTGATTTATGATTTTACTAGTCAATCCTTTTTAGAACTAATATCTGTTTGTTATGCAGTGTGTGAATTTTAAACAATGCTGGATTTGTACAAACTGAATGTTGTAGAGTTTTAAAGTCTGTGCTGAACTGGTCTTTTGACTGCAAGAAATGATTGAATTGAATTGAGTTGCTGTTCTTTGGTGCTGTTCTTTGTTGTCCTGGTGGAAGAAAACTTTGCTTATTTTCTGGTTCTTTTAAAAGCTACTCACCTTTGGTTTTGGTTTCTGCTTTTTTAAGTTAAAAGGCTTTTGTGCTGTTCTGTTGCTTTTGGCATCTGCCTTGGCTTTTTTCTTTTTCGCACTTTAACATTTAAAAGGTTAGTTCTGGGGGAGTGGTGTGTTCCAAGTTGCAACTGTTTTAACAAGTTTATCCTTTCTGTATTGATTTTACTTACTGCGTTTCCTGGGGGAGTGGTTTAGTGGAGTTCTGGGGTGTGCCCATTGATTTTGAAAAAATTAATTGTTCCGAGGGAAATTTCTTGTTAGGTTTTAATAGTTAACCGTAGGTGAGGGTTTAGGTATTTTAAAAAGCACAAAATAATTTTCAGAGTAGGGCTCAGAGTTCTTCTCTTAATAGGCTCATGTTAAGCAATTAAGAAGCTTCGGGTTAGTTTTTGAAACAATAACTGGAGCATAACTTTTAAAAAAATTATTAGGCTGGCCTTGCTCTGGGCTTCAAAACAATTGAAGCCAGGCAGTTTTTTTTTTTTAAATAGTTTTTTAGGCTGACCTTTTAGTCTTCCAGGTGTTCAGAATGGAGCTGTTTAATTTTTGGACAAAATATTAGGCTTTGCTTGTAGGCCAGATAGGAAACATAAAAAAAAGCAAAATAAAGCTTTTTAAAAGAGTTTATACTTCCATCTCCAGGTTAGTTACCAAAAAAATTAGCCAGCCTTTAGGCTAGAAAGTCAGAACCAGTGGTTTAAAAAAAAATCCATTGAAGCAAGGCTAGAGACAGTTTTACCAAACAAAAGATTAGGTTGTTTGGGATGATGTTAAAAAGGCAAGCAGGTTAGTGAGTCAGGTAGCAGTGCAGATAGCTTACTTTGGTGAAGTAGCCAGACTCCAAGGGGGCAGAATGAGCAGCAGTAAGGGGGTGCAGCAGGGCCCTAGGGGAAAGGGGAGAAAGGCTTAGCAGAAGAGTAGTGGGGCAGAGGGGAGGGGGAGGGATGCGGCTTTCCTCCCACCTGCATGGAGGTCTACCCCACAGTGGCCTTCCATCACCCTACCTCTGGCTTGGGGTGGTGCAACAAAGAAACCTAGCAAGGTCCTTTTCACTGAGGCTCTGGATAGAGTGCTGCCTGCAGAAGGTGACTGTAGGTGCTGGCACTGGGCAAGGGCCTGCTGCTCAGGCTGCCCCTCCTCCTGCTGTTGTGACTTAGCAGCAGGAGAAGGAGGACTAGCCTGAGACATTTGGGGGGGCTGAGCATGGGGGATGAGAGCATTCCAGCTCTGAAGCTCACCCCAGGGATCCAGAGGCTGCTAAAGGAACCAGAGAAGAGACTGGGAACCCCTTCTCCAGTTTCTCCAGAGGTCTTCTGAGGAGAGGCAGGAAGATAGGCCGAAGGTGGCGCAACAGGTCAAGATGGAGGTGCACCCAAGGTGCTACCATCTTGACCTGTTCTCCCTCGGACATCTCTTTTTGCACCCCCCAACATGGTGTGTCAGTCCTGAGCCCCTTACAGGAGGTGGCTCCAGTGGTGCCCAAAGCTGTTAGTCAGTATGGGTGCCCTAACAACTCAGTCTGGAAGCACTTCCAGAGGATGTAGGATCCCTATTTTGCACAGTGACAGCTGTATAGGTCCCGGACCGGTCAAGGGAAAGGCCTGGGTCATCTCTCAACTACCAGCCTCAAGAATCATTTTAAGTAGAGCCACCAGGTGCTACTTCTTCAGGGGGGAGAGAGCCTGGTCATGCAGCCACCAGCCAGTCAAGAGGAGAGTGGTTCCATGACCATCTCTGCCTCTAGGTCTCCTGTAGAGAAGGGATGCCAAGCATGGAGATGCTTGGTGAGGTTGGCACTAAGGTGCCAAGGGGTGGGCAGAAGTGGGCATGGAAGAGGGTCACTCGCCTCAGTGGTAAGATGATTGCTCAAGACAGACAGCTCTTTTCCATCGTAGAAAATGTCGGCTTCCACAGGTCTCTCCAGGATGCCTATCTCTGGTACATGTTCCCTGTGCCCTCCTTGTATAGGACTGCCAGGGACTATGTGAAGGCACAGTTGTTCCATGTTTGTGGGAGATCTCTGAACTTCATATCCAACATCTGAACCTGCCTCAGGTACAGCACACAAACCTCTTTCTGACACACACTGGTGGCAACCCGACAATATTATGGGTGGGGGCGGAACAACCAGCGTTAGACAAGTTGAGATAGTGGGCCATCAGGCCAGTTATTGTCAAGCTTTGTTCCACGCCGAGGTGCACAGGGTGGAATCTCTGCCACCACCGAGAAGCAGTTAGTGGAATTGTTATGCAAAGACGAGTCCATGCTCTACATTGTGACTGATGGTGGCACAAAAGTAGAGCAGCAGCACAGGCTCTGGGCCTGAGGCACATTTATTGCACAGCCCACTTCCTTCACCTTGTGGTGAAGGATTCCTTGGGTTTGGGTTCTGCCAGAAATTTTGAACTGTATGCTGATTTCCAGTGTTTGCTCCAGAACTTCCAGAATCTCAGTCACTTATCATGCAGTGTGAAGGCTATCCATCTGCTATGCGAGAAGTAGGCACTGACTGGTGGGCCAGAACACCACCTGATCAGCAACATCAGCACTCGATGGAACATCACCTGTGTCATGCTTGAGCATTTGGTGGATCAGAAGAGCACCCTGACCGTTGACTAGGAGGGGGAGAGAGCGTTCAGTAACAAAGAATGGCTGAGTCTGTCCCAGATGGTGGAGGTCCTTAAGCCCTTTCAGAAGTTTAAAACACTTTGACACGACGAGCCTGACACAGCATGGATCTGACTCATATCACCCCCCTCACCCCTTCTAAAATTCGTGGACTTTAGAGATGGTGCGGGGGAGGGGGGATCTGAGGCAGATCTCCGCCGTCTGCAGTTTCTGAAGTCCACTGACTTCAGAGACTGAAGGCGGCGGGGATCTGACTCAGCCAGCAGGTAAGAAAGGGCGGAGGGAAGGGAGGGGGAAATGGTGGTGGGGCCAAAGTGGCCCCGAATAATGGTGAAAAATTCAACATTGTTCGGGATCTGATTTTCAGCTCCATTTTATTGCTGCCATTTTTTTACCAGTACTCCCCCCCCCAAATAGCAAAAGGGTATTTTTCGAGGGGTTTTCCCGTTCAGGTTTGCTGAATGCACACCAGTAATAGCCATGACCCTAAGATGACAACAGCTACAACTGGGAGTCTTCAAGAAAGGTCACAGAGAGTCTAAGAAGTCATTTTCTGGGGGGGGGGGACACTGAATTAAGATCCTTGATAAATTACTGACACATAGCTCATCCACATAATCCTTATTCCGATAAATTATTATGGAACTAAGTACTGATACTAAATTTTCTCTTTATCTCTCTCCTCTCCCACACACACTCAGGTTCGTGAAGTGTGACATTATAATCTCCACTCCCATATACTGTTGTATTGTGAGATTCATATGAATTAAGTGTGTGTGGCTGGCTGTTTATGACAGAGAGAGAATGCAAACAGAATTCAGTCCTTACAAGAACCACTATGAGTCAGGCTATTTTTTATCTTCTGAGGAGATTATTGCTCTCTCCACCCATCACTACCGCTAGATATGTCCAAATGCAAAGAAGACAGTGAAACCCCAAAGGAAATCTGTATTAGTAAAGTACAGGTTTTAAATTGATTTGTCTACTATAAACAGGATGCTCCGCTGTTTGGGGTCATGCAAAAGCATCGCCATTTAGCTTGGAGTGCCTGCCAGACAATTCATTTTTCATATTGATAGTTCAAGAGCCAAGAGCAATTGTATGTGTGATGGGAAAGAGAGAGAGAAATGTTATCCCAGCATGAAAATTTTAAAAGGTGGGTGGATAACATTACAAAGTACTAAATGAATCCTGGACTTTCCTTCACATAAACATGAAGAACCTGGGATAACAAACTATGAAACAATTCACCTTCAAGACACAGCTAGAGCACCCAAGAGGTTTGCAAGAGGACTATGTATTCTTTTTTTTAAAAGGGAGGGGGGAGAATGTCCACAGGAACTGTTGGTAGTCAGCCAAAGAAAAGCCCATGGAAAACCTAAAGTGAAAATATAAGCCTTTCAACAGTCTGGCTATTAACTAAATTTTGGAAAAACAGGACTCTGGAAGTAGAAGCAGATCTTCAAGAAATCTTAAAACAAATTTGTAAGAAACTAACTTTTTATTATTACTTTTTATTAAAATACATATACCATGCTTTTCAGATCCCCTCCAAAATGGCTCATAGACTAAGATCAATTAAAGTTAAAAAAAAAAACCAGTCATAAAGTATCAAACACTAAACAATCTGAAAACATTTTAAACCAGCAGAATAAGTCTAAACAAAGAACAAATTCAGCAAAATAGCTCACACGAATAGACTCAAAGGCTTGGGTTTAGATTTAATTAAATCACATTAAAAGCTTTCCAAACCAGTTTTCACGTATATTTGAAAAATAGCAACAGAATCAAATTAGTCTTATGAAAGGAAAGTTTCACAAACATAACACTTTCGGAAACAGCACTTTGTTCCCATGAAGCCACCTACCCTAGTCCAAAACCATTTGGAGCTTTAAAGCCAACATCAGTACTATTTATTTATTTAGAAGAGTTCTACGCCTCCTCTTCAGAGTCCTGCTTGAGGCAGTTTACACTTAAAAATTACGGTATAAAACACAAGCCATTAAAAAATACAAGCTGTTAGGCATAAACAGCATAAAAACTATCCAAAAAATAGAGCAGACCATTAAAACAAGATAAACCCTTAATTAAAAGCCTAAGTAAACAGATGTGTTTTAACCTGGCACCTAAAAGGAAGTGGGTGGCAGTAAAGCCTCAAGAGAGAGGGCATTCCAATAGTGAGGTGCCGCCACAGAAAATGCCATGTGCCTAGTCACCACGTGTTTCATCTCTGATAAGTAATAGGTACAATGAAACGGAATCCTCTTTGGAAAGTCAGAGCTGCTGACAAGTACCATATTTGTTAATCACAGATTTAGTAATAGAAAAAGATGCAGTAGTTTACCCAACAGATATTCAACCATATTTTACCAATTATTACTGTATTAAATATGCAAGTGCAAAGAATTCTGCAGCTAATGCCACCAGGAATCAGAAATGTGTAGTTAGTGGGATAGATCCCTTGACCTCATACATAATTAGGGGTGTGCAAAATATATATATATTTTGGATTCGAGTATACCCAAAAAAAATTGCTTTCCCCAATATTCCTGAATTCCAGTACCAATATGGTATTTGGTTTTTTTTTCAGAATTCTGGATTTTTTCAGGTCCATTATTCTTGATGGATAAATTTTCTGGGTGGCTAAGGGATTGTTTTTAAAGGTACAGCCACCAAAACTGCAGTGGAGCTGCTGGTGTCTGTCCTTTAAATAACTCCCAAATGTCAAATAGATTGGACCAAGGGGTCCAATTCTATGGGACCCTGAACAGGGTGCCCCCAGCGGTCCTCCATTATTTCTTAAGGAAGAAAGGGGGGGGGACTCTCCAAGCCACTTCCAGGCAAAAGCCATTCCTGTAAGCACCAATCACTAGTCAAATCATTCCTCCCATGGAAGAACCAACACAAGCCCATCAAAACCATTTCAGAACCCAGTAATCCCAGTAGAACAACAAGCGAATCCAAACAGAACCGAAATCAAACCAGTGAATTTCTGCAGTGGAAACTCCTGGTGGGGGAGACACCAATAGCAACGTACAAAAGCCAAACAGAACCCAGCACCACTCTGGCAGTGCAAGCTCAACAGAACTAATACCAGACCAGAGAATCTCTGCAGTGGAAACTGAAGGTGGGGGTGCATTTTTGCAAGCCTAGCAAAACCAATGACAGTGTATTGATACCCAGCAGAACCCCAGTGTCACTGTGGTAGTGCAAGCCCAGCATAAACAATGTAAAAACAGAGAGTCTCTGCAGTGGAAACTGAAGGTGGGGAGGACACTTTTGCAAGCCCAACAGAACCAATCGCAGTGTGCACAAGCCCAGAAGAACCAGTCCCACTCTGGTAGTGCAAGCTCAGCGGGACTAACATCAAAGAGGAGAATCTCTGGAGTGGAAACTGAAGGAGGGCACTTTTGCAAGCCCAGCAAAATGACTGGCAATGTACAGAAAGACCAGCAGAACCCCTTGGCACTCTGGCGGTGCAAGCTCAAAAGGACTAATGTCAAACCAAAGGATCACAGCAGAACAAATACAATCAAGTGAAGGGGGGTATTGCATATGTCACTCCCATATGGCATATGGCTCCCCATATGTCACTTTCAGTCAAAGGTACATTCATCACAGAGCAGTGTAAGCAAAAGGAAGTAGCAGAGCATCTCCTTTCATACACAGACCATAATCACAGGTATAAAGATGAACATTTTGTTCACAAAACAAAAAAGGTGATAGTTATCAATGTTTGCTAGAAATTAAACAAAACAGGGCAGCAGGAAAACCCTTCATTAGAAGGCTTTGAATTGGCAAAGAGAATATAGGAAGCATGCCTAAGGAGGTCTACTCAGAACTAAGTCTCATTTTAATGAGATTTACTCCCTGGAAAGAGCAGGAAATAGTCTGCTGCTGAACGGTTCTTACACATAGCAAAAGGTAAACCAGAATCACTAAGTATGACCTTCTTCCCTGTACTGCAATATTTGCTGCAGACAACTACAGAGCTGAATTAGCCATATCGGTTCTCATAGGGGAACTGGAGAAGGATCTATAGTCTTCAGATTTCAACTTACTTCTCAGAAACAGCACCCAAATTGTGGGTCTTGTATATTTTTAAACTCAAGTGAGAAATGTCTGATGCAAAGACATTCCAAAGTTTGTAGTGCAATTTTATGCTCACTTACAGGGGAGTAAGCCTCACTGAATACAGCGGACTGTACTTCTGAGTAAATCTGCACAGGAGTGTGTTGCTGAAGAACTATTTGATAGGGTTTGGACAAATGCTACCAGCTCATATATCTTACTCAGACTCCCTATTTGACAGTTATGTGGAAGAATCTCTAAGAAAGGTGAAAAAGAGAAGAGAAAAGTCAAAACCTATTGAGCTTGTAAAACAACATGGGGAAATCTCCTTATTGGTCCAGATAGACAGATTTTGGTATTCCTCAAGAAAGAGATTTTGCATCTGTCAACCAAAGACTACTTCAGTGGCAAAGCAAGGTATTTTAACTTTAAACACTGTGTTTTAGCTGGCTGTCCATGCAGAGGAAACAAATCTGATCACCCACATGCTAGATGCAATAACATCAGGTTTAATACATATATTAGCTCTATGCAGTGATACAGATGACCCCTCCCCCCAGCTCCAAGACTTGTTTCAGCTGTTTGAAAAAAAACTTTGGATGCAGGTGGAATTAGGTTAAAAAAAATAACAAAGACTTTGGGATCACGCCCTTCAATCAGATAGAGCTGAGATCCATAAATACTTACCCATCCTGCAATACATTAAACCTTTTCATTCTGCAGACTATCTTGGATCCCTGGAAGTATGTAAATACCGAAGGGCCTTTACTCTTGTACGTTTCAATGTCCTACCTTCAGCCCTCCTGGAAGGCAGGTATAACCGTATAGCTTTCTATCAACGATTATGTCCATGCAAAACAAAGAAAGTGGAAACTATAGATCATGTCCTGCTGCACTACCCTTTCTACAACGATATAAGATCGCAGTATATTCACCCCATTTGTCAACTTTTCTTGGGAGATCTGAAGAATCTAAAGTTTCCCTTATCTTAGCAGACTCCTCTTGGGAGATAACTACTCAAGCACCCGGGTTTTGTCTTCGGTCCTGCGGGATTCATAAACGGCTGACTGAAAATCTCACCCCATAGATGATTTTCCATCTCCCTCTACATCTTTCCTAGAATCATCAACATATTTTATTATTTTAACTTTTAATTTTTATTCAGAGCTGATCTTGTATCGAAATAAATATTTGATTTGAGGTAAAAACAATAAGTTTAGATAGGAAACTGGGGTCAGTAACTTCCATAAAAGCCTACCTCCTAATAGGATATGGCATCACCAGGAGAGTGGGAGCCAACCATTGAAAGCATAGGCTCAGGTTAAATAATGTTCATGGCTCAAAACCTTTAGCTACTCTGTGTGTGTGTAAAGTGCCGTCAAGTTGCAACCGACTTATGGTGACCCCTTTTTGGGGTTTTCATGGCAAGAGACTAACAGAGGTGGTTTGCCAGTGCCTTCCTCTGCACAGCAACCCTGGTATTCCTTGGTGGTCTCCCATCCAAATACTAACCAGGGCTGACCCTGCTTAGCTTCTGAGATCTGACAAGATCAGGCTATCCTGGGCCATCCAGGTCAGGGCTTAGCTACTCTACTCTGCCCAAATAAAAGAGGTGGCCTAAATATTATGAACCATTCAAACAAGCAACTCTCCATGTGAGCCCTTTACTGATTCTGTATTTACACAAACAGACTGCTTTCACTAAATAGGATATAACTAGATCAGAAGAAAAAAAAAACAGGTTATGGTATAATTCAAAACTGTTCAGTACAAAGAAGATACAGTTCAAAACTGTTGTTCATTGAGTGTCTTCTGTGCAGGCATGCATGGGAGCAGGAGCAAACAGACTATGGAGAACAGATTCCTAAGCTTCTAGAACCTTCAGCTTCTTTGGAGAGCTCCTCTCCTTTCCTCTTCATCTCCAGCCCAGTGTGTGCGGTGTTTATTCTGCTGAGGTTTGAAGGTTTTGGGGGGAAGTTGGTAGGACAATGTCCTGGGCCATATGAAATTGAGAAACCACATTGGGACTAAATTCCATGCTTGGGTGAAGGACTACCTTATCAGGGTGAGAACTGGGGGAGGAGCGCTTTCCCCACCTCCATCATGTGACCTTTTGGGTGGGAAAGAAACCCGGCTCTCAGCTCAAGACAGAGGGGAGGGGGAGCACTCCAAAGATGCTGAAGCTTCTAGAAGCTTAGGAATATGTTCTCCGCAGCTGGCCTATACCTGCGCAGACCCCATGCAGGACTGTACTGAAGACGACATGATAAATGAAAAATCATTCACAATTTTCTTCTCAGGATTTTAATATATTCAGAGAACTCTCACCTGAATGTTGGGGGCTGTCAGGATGGACATGCCCAGTTGGGGGCTGTCAGGGTGGCCTCCCTCCAAGTGGCAGGGGACCACACAGCAGGCTGCCGCCCATGTGGATCCCACGGACTGCCATCCCAGGCTATTCCCAGGTGGGCTGGGAATAGGAGATGCATCGGTTGACATGCGGGTCCCCGATGCTTAGGATAACGCCCCTATGCCATGCCAATGCCTGTTGCTGTAACCAAAAAAAGTTGTGGCCATTTCCATCCAACAATGGTTTCTGTGTGTTTAATTGCATGCCAAGGTATTCTTTGCTAAGGGACTGGGGTTGAAAGTGCATCCCAAGAGGGGGGAGGTTGGGGTTCTGCTTAGGTAGCTGGCTCCAGGCACTCCCCAACTAAGCGCTAGGTCAGTTTTCAGATGTCTTAATGAATCCGTTAGAACAGTGTGCAATCACAGGATTTTTTTTGCCATATTTGCGTGTTCTCTCCATCCTGCCTCTCCCTCTTGCACTCACAAGTGCAGTGCAATTGAAAGCTTCCTGGTTTGGGAAGCCTTTGATCAAGCATCAATTTGCCATGCCATCTGAGTGCACTTGGACAAATTGGAGTCTGTTTCCCCCCACAATCCAAGACTCTAAACCATCTCAGTTAAGAATCCTAGTCAGCAGGGAGAAAAAAGCTCTAGTCTGCCTAGGCATCTTCATTCAGGCATCACAGCAAATTCAAGTTTGATTGACAATTTCCCAAACTGGGAGCCTTTCAATTGTGCTCCATTTGGTGTTCCCAACACTGTTTATACTCAGGCTCCCAAACTTTCTCCTCTCCTGGTAAACTGGGGAACTTTAAAAAAATTGACTCTTGCCCACAAACCAGGATTTTAAACCATAGTTTAATCAGTGAAAATAAAGCAAATACATTTTCTAGTCAGTAGCTACTTTTTAACAGGCACCATATCACCAACTGAGCAATGGCTGAAGTGCTAGGAACTTCAATTCTGCCTGCTGACTCACTCCTACACACATGAAAATAGGGCAAAGGGCTCTTAATTTGTTCCTCCAAGGAAAAAGAGCTAAAGAGTCTCTGTCAGAGCATTTTTTTCAGCTGTTCACTCTCATTTTCTATGCCTTGGCTTGTGCACAAAAAGGAGAGCAGAGGTACATAAAACGGTGGCTCTACAAAGTATTCAAGAGTGCTTTGCCTTTGACTCAGCTGGAAAGAAAATAACAGGGTGAACAGGGAGGACATTCGGGGGATCAGATGTTATGCTCCGCTTGGGGCCAGATGAAAACCCTTGAGTACAACATTTGCCCCATCCCCAGCCTTCTGGCTGAATTTCTAATATTTCTGTTCTAATCGAATTCTTTGGGACTTGTTTTCTTCTACTAAAAACTCATGCTTTTTCTTCTTTTAGCATCTGTGATGGAAGTTTCATTCACTGTAGGACTCCCTTCAGACTTTCATATTCTAGCCCTGACATTTTCACCTGAAGGTTTATCAGGAGTATTTCACGATCAAATGAAAAAACATATCCTCGAAACTTACAGAGATGATTTATGATACTAAAATAAATTCAACAAAAGGCAGGAAGCATTGTGGTTTAGTGTGTTATGTCTGAGCCATAAAAACACCTGAAGCTCAGAAGAACATCCAGACAGCTACTGAAAAGATAAAATATGAAAACAGGACTGTACTCTGCCAAACTTATTTTGGAAGGCATAAGCATGTCAAACCAATTTGGGAAGGCAAGTTAATATTTTGTGGCTTTCCTGCGTTTGTTCTTTGCTCCAGTGTGAAGAATTATAATACTACTACTTCAATCAGGCCAACTGTACACGTTCCAATAATTACTTCTGTGCTACATTATGAAACCAATATAATCCCACACTTAATGCTGTTCAGACTTGACTGAGAAAGGAAGTTTATATAATTGATTTAAATCAAGTTTCCCATTTTGAAATTCCTGAGTATTTCCTGAACATGCGTGCATATGACCAGGTTACTATAATTATTAAAACTCACTGGTTTGCAAATAATGGCACTATTTAGGATACTTGGTCATACGTTCTAATTCTTTGCTTGGGGAAAAGAAACAGACTTGCTCTACTCTCGTTTTATACGTGCAAGGAAATTACACAAGATCATTTGTTTGAAAGCTAAAGCTGCAATCCTATGAAAATTATGAGCTCTGGTATTTGGAGGCGCACACATAAACAGGAGTACAAAATCAGGATATCATCTCTTGGAGCATAGTATATATGATGTCTTGCTAGTGCCAGAATCTAGTAAATACAACAAATGATTTACAGCGCTATCCAAAACAGAGTTCCACCCTTCTAAACCCACTGACTTCAGTCGACTTCGAAGTACTGAGATACATACTTAGGATAGCATGGTTACTGTTCCCCCCCGCCCCGATGTATATAGAAAAATGCAATGCCAGCAATTCTGTACTTGACAAGTAAGTGAATTTAATGCTGGACCATGACTCAGGGGGAAATGTGCTGCTTCTCTGGGAATCATGAAAATTTAATTCACGGACTGTGCAAGTACAAAAACGACCACAACCTGCAATGCAAATGCTTCACTTAGTACCAAAGCACAAGTGACTACTACACAGATGCAAAACTGTTCAGCATAGATATGAATCTGAATGTAAAATATCCAGGCACTCTAACAAAAATTATTGGGTTTTCATACGCTCAATCTCACAATCCCTGGATGTCTCTCATTCTGTATTGCCTTCAGTCACCTCTATAAAACATGAAAGCCAATAGAGGAGTCCTTAAATGAATCTTTGCAGTGGCAGCACATTGAACGTTTGTTCTGCTTACCACAAATTCCTATAACACATGCCAAACATATACAGAGCTGCTATTTGTGGGTAGGTTGTTTTAAAGTAGTCAGTAAAAGTTCAATGGTTACACACTGGTTGTTCCTAATAAGAACTTGCATCTTAAGGTTTTTTTTTATTTGACTTAGTCAATCACAAAAAGGCTGAAATGTATTCAATATGGAATGTCTCCTTTAATCCTGTCTCCTTACACTTTTGGTATTTGGTTATTCACAATAGCTAAAAAAAATAGAATCTAACTTTTCCAAGCCAACTAAAATCTCACCTGCTATGTGTATTGTAAACTGATTCCTAGACATCTTGCACACTATGAAACCCCCAAATCAGTGTTAGAAGAGAGGTTTAATTTCCTTGCCTTGCTACTATACCAACTATAACACAACACAAAACAACATTATTATTAAATTAGATTGTAAACATGCAAGCAAGATTTACTTCACTTTCCATTTTTGTACAGCATGTAACTTATTTCAGTGCTTTTAAAAAACTGACACTTAAGAACAGGATGGATTTGATTTAAATCAAATCAATTTAAACAATGATTTAAATCACCCCCAAGGGGTGTCCCCATCTATCCAATGGAGTTTTCAATTGCTTCCAATGGAAGATGGGGGCACCTCCTTTGGGGGCCTGTAAAATAGAACCCCAGACCCAAATTTCACCAAAGATGGGGGTTCTTCTAAGGAGAGTCACTTGAAGTTTTGCTGCAAATTTGGTGCCTCTACCTTATCAAATAGCCCCACCCCCTTGGAAAAATTCCCCACAGATTTTAATGGAGCCGAAATTTTTTGGAAAGCCAAAAAAGCTGAAAATACCCATTTACCAGTTTGGGTATTCGGCTTTTTTTGGCTTTGCCAAAAAAATTCAGGTCCAATAAACTCGAATCCAAAAAATACTCAAAATAATTGGTGAACAGCCCTATTTGCCAGTCCTTTTGATGGGATATGAACAGTGGGCATCATTTAGGGAGATAGGGAAGTATTTGGGGTTTGTTGTTTGATTTTAATTTGTAACATTTTAAATATTTCTTATAAGCAGCCTTGAGCCAAGGGAAAGGGTGAGGTATAAATATTTCAATCAAGCAATCAATCACAACATGTCTTTGGTGCTACAGAAACAAAACTAGACCTAATGGACTTAAAGTGTTGGGGCAGTAGACAACCCAACAGACAATGGAGCAAGGCTCCCTGCATCACAGCTACAAAGTCCATCTGCAAATGGAATCCTCCCAAAGCGCCCAAAATGTTCTGCCATTGGGATTGAATTAAGGCGAGCCAACATAAAGGCTCATCGGTATTTAGAAACTGGTGAGTAGTCAAAATAGACTGGGCTGGAGTTTGGATATGCCAATTCCAAATAAAGAGCAGAACAAACTCTATGGGCCCAGATTCTGGTTCTGAGCTCATCTAAGGCACAGGGGCATTTCAAAATCCGACTTTTAATAGAGGTCAGACTAAGGCAATCAATATCATTAGGGGAGATCCCCAAACCATTCAGGTGAAAGGTTACAAGTTTCTGCCAGGTAGTTCTAAAAGTGTACATCCTCAGTAAAAAGAGCCCACCTGTTTCTGGGGAGGCAAAAGTTAGCTTCAGCCAAAACCTAAAAGCAGAGTCCCAGGCTCTTGTCTCTAGGGAGCACTTGCCTTGTTCAGCTCTCAATACAATTCCTGCCACGCAATGTGGAGCTACCATGATTCTTCGAAAGAATCTAACAAACAAGGTATTGAGCTGATCATGGCAACCTGAAATCCAAATTGGGATACTGTATAACAATTGGGCTCCCACCTTAGAATTAAACACTGAGAGTGCTGAAGGTATAAATAACGAGTTAGTCCATTGGTTGTTCGAGCAGCTAACTGTTGGGCCTCCTCTATATGTCAATTCAAAACCTTGGCATAGCAAGTCATTCAGTACATTCCATGGTTAATCAGATAATAAAATATCAATAAACATAGATAAAATGGAGTATGCCAAAATAAGATGAATTTGGAATACTTATAAACCAGGTATCCAAAATAGACAAATGATTATATCAGCTATTGTATTTTTGATTTGATCTTAATCATTGAGGAATACTTCAAAAACATTGCTACTTTTTCTGTAATTTCTGAATCGTAACCATTCATTAGGAATCTAAAAAGGGAATGAGGAGAGAAGAGTTCCTGTTTACAATTAACTGCATTAAAGGTTTGGTGCGTAAATTGACTAACATTTCACACTCCAATAAAATATGATGAATGGAATCTATCTGATTCATGCCGCAACAGCAAATTCTCCTTTCCAAGGGGGTATTATTAAATCTCCCAAATAAGACCTCTGACGGGAAGGCATTTAGTCTTGCTAGTGTAAAAGCCCTACGAAGGGAGGGATCACTTAAAGAGTAGAAATAACCCTGGAGCAAACCAAAATTAGAAGATAGACCTAATTTAGATGGAGAACAAGATGGAGGTATTGTGGGCAAGATTTTTTGTCTTTCATGGTCAAACAGTCTTTGTTTAATTACTCAGAAAATGATTTGATTGTCCAGCATCAATAGATTATCTACGTCTATTCCCAGGATTTTCAATTTGTTTGAGATAAGTGTAAACCACTCTATATTTGCAGCTTCTCTTAATAAAAAGAAAATGAGGCGATTTTCATTTAAAGAAAAATGTATCTTGATCCAGTATTTAAAAGTTAAAAGCCAAGCTCTGGTCTCTAGAGTCAGCGCTCCAGTTTCACTATGAATGGGTTGATATGGAACACAATTAGGGAGTCCTAGTATTTGACGAAGGAAAGAAGTCTGCACAACTTCCAAATTTTTGTTCAGTGCTTCTATCCAAATAGGTATTCTGTACAATAATCGCGCCAGGACCTTAGCAGTAAAAGCACAAATAGCTGCAGGTATATATTGGTTCCCTTTTAAGTAGAAGAATCGTTTGATTTGTGAGGTTGAGCATTTAGATAAATTAATGGCATTATTTCTGTGATGTATCCAGGATAAGTTGTAATTAAAGGTAAGACCCAGGTATTTAAATGTCTTGACCTGCTCGACTGGCACATTATCAATGGACCATTTTGAAGGATGCCAGCTTTTAGCAAAAACTAAACATTTTGTTTTAGCATAATTAATTTGCAATTTATTATGTTTGCAATAATCAGCAAACGATTGCAAGTATCTTAATATACCAACCCTTGTGAAAGACAGAATGGCGGCATCGTCGGCGTAAAGTAACAGTGGGATTTTTAAATCTGCAATCTTGGGGGGATGACCATTGATTAAATTAAAACTCTTCGGTAGATCAGCTAAAAATAAATTAAAAAGATGCGGAGCTAAAACACAGCCTTGTTTCACTCCTTTTGAGATGGAAATTTTAGATGTTAGGTGGCCTTCACCTGAGAATTTGACCTGACAGAAAGTACCAGTATAAAGTTGTTTAATAAGGTACAAAAGACGGGGATCCATACTCAGGGACTCTAATTTGTTCCATAAAAGGTTCCGATCAATCGAATCAAAAGCTCCTTTTAAATCAATAAAGGCAACATATAACTTTTTTGTGCCTGATTTCATGTATTTTTTTGCTAAGCAGGATAAAAGAAGACAATGATCTACTCTGGAGCATCCTATTACAAATCCAATTTGTTCGGGGCCAATGATTTTGTTATCTTGAATCCATTTAACTAATCGATGTTCCAGATATTTGGCATAGATTTTAGATACAATGTTCAAGAGACTGATCGGGCAGTAATTTTCAGGGCAGACCTCCTCTATATGTTGTTTCTATGACAAGTTAAAACGAAAAAGTACTCCCAGATATCGAAATTGTTTAACTTGCTTCAACTTTTGCCCATTGATTTCTCAGTTATAAATTGGATGTCTATGTCACTTAGTAAAAATCAAAATCTTGGGCTTGTAATTAATTTCCAATTTCCCCCCAAACCAATACTGAGAAAAAGATTTCAGCAAACACCGAAAGCCAATAGGAGTATGAGGGAGAAGGAGGGTATCATCTACATATATCAGTACAGGAATTTCAACATTAGCTAAGGAAAGGGAGTGATGATCATATGATTTCAACTTTGGAAACAGGTCATTCAAATATAAATTGAACAATAAGGGCGCCAAAACAAATCCTTGGAGGAACCCTCTCTGTAAAGGGAAGGATCTAGACAAATGACTAGCGTTGCTACAATGGACACGGGTCAGTGCATTTCAGTGCCTATGCTCTTAGAATCAACCCCTTCCTGAGAAGAAGTATGTTATCTTATTCAGGTAGACACCTAATAAGCAGGACTCAACTGCTTCTTACCGAAGTAAGCTCTCTCTTGAACTGCTCCAATAAATTATGAAAAGGGACATAAATGTATGTACAGTTTATTTTACATAATATATATGTGTAGATGGTTACAAAGTCTTTAAATGTTACACAAGTTCAGACATTATGAGTCTTGAACATGTTCATGTTGCAAGCAATCTTAAACAATCTCTGTGCCTCTATATGAGAGAGTATCAAATCTTAAAACAATAATAATATTTCATTCAGAATATAACAGTTATAGAAATCTTGTAAAAATGGTTAGTTCAGTACATAAAATCTGATTTAGTTAAAAGTATCTTAATTCAAAGTATCTAGAATATCATAATAGTAAGCAGACATACTTTACTCAATCATGTCAGTTGTGAACCTCCCCAGTATAGCAGGACTAGAGAAATCTGAAAAGTTCCTAATCCATGTTAAGGATGAATAGACCTTTAAGGTCTTCTATGTGTTATTTTAGCCTTTGACTATCTTTGTTGTATGCAAAGGTTAGAGAAATCTCTGATTCCATGAGTTTATGTAAGGGCTGAGGTTATGAGCCTTTGAAGCATATTTTCAGTCCATGCCAGGACTAAGTTCATGAAACCATAGAGAAATCTCTTGAGTGTTTTTAGCCTATGAAAGGCTTCTGGTCTATGTGAAGATCAGGGAGATCTGTGTGTGTGTGCAAAGCTAAAATAGAAAGCTATGCAAAGCTGAAAGCTATGTGTAGTTATATGAAAGCTTAAAGCTGTGTAAATGTTAAAGAGTTCTGTGTAAGACTCGGTTCAGAAGTCTCTCTGTTTGTGCCAATATTAGAGAGATCTATGTGTGAACCTTTAGTTCAATGCAAGAGCCAAAAAGCTCCATGGACCTTAATCCATGTAAAGAATAAAGAGTTCTGTGTAAGGCTTTAGTCTGTGTACTAAAATCTCCATGTTTGTAAGAACTGGGATGCCTACGCAAAGGCTAGATAGATCTTAGTGAAAACCCATTAATCCCTGCTAGAATCAATGAGATCTCAATGCCTCTCATCATACTTGGAAGATGGAGTAGTCTGTAGGCATTCAGTCCAGATACCCAGTCCAAGCAAGGGCTGGTTATCTGAAAAGAATCCCCCATTTAGAGAGTTCTCCAGTCTCACAGGAAGATTTGTAAATGTAAGAGAAATCTGTAAGTATCCAGTCCATACAAGGGCTAAATACTTAGGGGGACTTTTTTAGGCAAGAAAGTCCTAACCCATATGGAAGGTCTGAGAGCCTTAATCCACGCAAGAATCAAGGTCTGAGAGCCCACATCCCATGCAAGGGATGGAGTGATCCATTCAGGCAATCAGGTATCAACCTGTTAGGAACTCCCTCTTGGTCAGAAAGCTCCTCCCTTTTATATGTTTTTGGAGATCTGGTTTTCCAGATTTTGTTTTTATTTTGCACACAACTACAGCCCCCCCATCCGGATTCTGCAGTTTTCCACCACTGTTGTGTGGATTTCTCATGGATACCATATAAGGAAATCCTCTTCCTGGTCACCTGTCAATCATAGCTTTATGCTTAATAGCCAGTTTATGTCTGCATTTTACATCTTATGCCGTATCTTCCTGTGCAGTATCCTGCAGCATCCTGCTTAATCAGGTAGGCTACTGACTGGATTCCAGAAAGGTTCCAAAAGATCACTGAGTGCTCTTGCCTATATTTTAAACAGGGTCAAATAGTCAGACATGTCTAGGCTTGCCAAGTTCTACTGTAAGGCATTTCAAAGAAGACATTATTTCTGTTGCTGTTACAAACAACTTGTATATATTTCAAGACTAAATGATTTAGGGCTAACATTCTTAACTGAGTATTCTACTATTGCATTTAAACATTAAATAGTGAAAGTCTGCAAGATACATGTGCTTCTATTAGCCTAATTGTCTCATAAATGCCAGAGCCTATGACAATGCGTAGGAGGGCTCATATAGCCTTTCAATTAGTCACAAGAGTCTACAATCAGTGGAAATGGTTCTCAACTTGGTCCACAGCTGGTTTCTTGGTAAAGAGTCAAACTAGGACTGTATGATTCTAAGACCTTGTAGCTTGAGATTAACATAGATCCCTACATTATATTGCATGATAGGCAATGCAGTATAAGCACATGTTCACCACAATGACAAAGTATTGTAATAGTCTTGCCCAATAACATCCTACAAGACCAAATAAAGGTGGGATGAGAGAAAACTGTAGAATCAATAATATATATGTACAGAGCCTCCTTTATCTCTCTTTCTGCCTCATGATTATAAGAGTTCTGCTCCATTAAGCAGATATTGTTCTGGTTTTTCTATCTGTAAATCTTTCATTCATGCCGCCAAGAACAGACTCGTTCTGTCTTTTCCAATCAGATGTGAGACAAGGCCAGCTCATTCTCATCACCAGCACACCACAAGTTCAGCACACACACCAATGCACGAGACAGCAGAGTAAGCATAACACAATACTCTTGTATTGATTTATCTACCGATAATAGTGCATCAGGCATTGTAACCTTTTAAACAGACAACTAGAAATTCCCTGAAATGAGATGAAATTCCCACCATTGGCAGGTTGCTTGCCTCAGCCCTTGCACTACTCAACCTTCCTTTGAAATAACATCCATTTCCTATTTAACAGGATTTAAGGGACAGGTCATAAAATATGCAAAGTCCCACAGCTATGCAGAAAAGGGCACTTTTTGATGCCCCGGTTCCATTATTGTGGTCCTAAAGCAACGTGCCATATATTTTCTCAGACAATACTGTCAGTGAAATAAACCTTTTCACTACTATCAAAATAAAAATATGCAGTATATTAATAATACAAAGCACGTCAGATTAGGTATGGCTATGCTAAATAGTTGTTCAAGCTTGAGCACTTCAGTGGGTATCTTGATGCTTGGTGATTTTATCTTTATGTTCAAAGGGGGACAATGGTATGCTACCTGAAATATTTATAAAACAAGTGTTGACAGTTTTGGCAAAGACATGAAAATAGTGGGATGTGAACTCTCAAATGTTCAGATTTTCTTTTGTCTTCGCTGGCATTTGGGATTGTTTTCTGCTAAATAAACTGAACTAGTATTGAAATTCCCACTTTGCAGAAAAGATAATAAGGTCAGATGGCAGATGCAAAAATAACAGAAGGCTCCATAGGATTTTTTGGAGGGGAGACTTGGGAAGAAAGAGCATTTAAAGCCTCAAGAAAACTATATAAACCTTTTCATGACAATGTCTAACCCACTAGATGTTCAATCACCACAGAGCCACGGGCCCAGCCCACATAAGTCACATCACATTCTAGCACCCAGGCGCACAAGTCCTCTTTAGTAGCCGTTGCTTATGGGATTCAGTTGTGCAAGGACAGATAAAGTGGAGATGGTGGCCAGGCTCCTGTCTTTCCTGCTAAGTCATCTGCTTTTCAGTTTGAAGTTACAAAAAATGCTATACAACCAGCTGTAGATAGACAGAGGAAGCTGAGCTGGGAAAGAAATGAAGTAATGATGACACAGGAAGTAAAGGGCTACACTGCAGCACACATGTAGAAAAAGGAGAAAGCAGCTTCCTGCCTGCTTCAACTACCCAAGTGACAATCACCAGTCTGCCCAGAGGGAGATTTCTGTACTCTTGCTCTAAGTAGTATTGTACTTGAAAATACAACTTATTAACATCATTTCTGTAATTATCTGTGCAAGATGTCTACAGTCCTTCATCAGATTCTTAATCCACAACAAAATATTCAGAAACAGCAAAAAATAAGCTCAATGCCACGCTAAGCATAAAATCATTAAATAAGACATAGGCTTGGATCCTGTGAAAAAATCCCACTGAGAAACATGTCTTTAAATTGATTTTCCTACTACTACTACAGACCTCCAAATTCCCCAGGTGCAGCATTTCAGGGATCATGTCAGGCTGTAGTGGGAGGGAGGAAGTCCTGTTCCACTGGTGGAAATACCTTCCATAAGTGAACATTTACCAGAGGATTCAAGCCATCATCTTTTTGTGACTGACTGGAAATGCTATTTCCAAAATAATGCGACTTGAAAAAAAACAATTAATTGCTACAAGCAGTTTTATTTTGTTACATTTACATTGTAGACCAACTGTCATTCACAGGCTCCTTATTCTTATACAGACTCTTACATGATTCATACAGAGGAATTGGGGAATCACTTCTCCAAGCTTATGTTATCTCATGGTACTGAAAAACGCTTGACATGTAAAAGTGTTTCATTCACATCACAGGGTCATTCACTTCCGATATGTCCTTTGACAGGCACTGTTTTGTGAGCAAGGGTGCTGTCGGGTAGGAACTAGGGTTGCCAACCTCCAGGTAGTAGCTGGAGATCTGCTGTTACAACTGATCTCCAGCCGATAGAGATCAGTTCCCCTGGAGAAAATGGCTGCTTTGGCCATTGGACTCTATGGCATTGAAGTCCCTCCCCTCCCCAAAACCTCCCACCAGTGGCAAAGAGGGACTTGGCAGCCCTAGTAGGAACAGAGATGTAAAATTTCCAGAAATTTTTAAGCTATTAAAAAAAATGTTTTTCCTACATTTTTTCAGAAAAAAACAGTAAGTTGGGGGGAAATTGAAATATATGCAACATTTACAGTACATTCCTGAAGGGGGGAGTGAATGCTCTTAGGAGTCGGTGTGACACCTATGCTGGCATCCATGCCACTTGCGCCGTGCAAACTGGCACGGATGCTGGAGTAGTGACACTTATGCCAGCCCTCCTGGACTGTGGCGGCAGCGCGGTGCTCAAGCGCTGGTGGGGCCTTCCACCAGCATTCTCCCAGCGCAAGTCCCTGGGCTGGCGTCCCAGGAGGTGTTCCTGGGGTGTCCTGGGGGCGGAGATGCTGTAGGCAGCTTCCTGACCCCTTTTAGCCTGGGAACTTCCACTAATGCAAAGGTGTTGCAGCACCCCTTTTTGGGTGGTGTAGCATTGCTGTTCGCTATGGGGCCTTTTCCTCATTTTCACCCTCGCAGTGGCTGCAAAACATCATTGGAGGCGCCACAGCCACACTGTCCCCAGCTGCTGCGGCTTTCAGGAATGGGCTGTTTGTGTCTTATCAAACCTAAACTAATTTTACTGCGTTAACAACGCAAAGTGCACCATTTATAACTTACGTAGCATATAAAATTGCAATAATTGACATATTTATCGATTTAAAAGTTATAAATGCCTCACAGCTCATGTCTGAACCTGGGGGCCAAATAGCTTTAGGATGTGTCCAGACCCCTACGCTGGCATCCATGCCACTTGCACAGTGCAAACTGGCACAGATGCCAGCACAGTGCTACTTGCATCAGCCCCCCAGGACTGCCACAGTAACACAGCCCTAGGATGCCTGCTCGGCCTCCTGCCGAGGCAAATCCTCACGCTGGCATCCCGGTAGGCATCCCGGGGGTTTTCTGGGGGGGGGGATGGAGCTGCCAGTAGGCAGCTTCCTAACCCCTTCCAGACTGGGAATGCCCCCCTCCACAACAGCGGTGCTGCGCCAGATTTTTGTTGGTGCAGCATCACTGTTTTCAATGGAGCTATTTTTCCCATTTTCACTTTTTTCTTTTTAAAAAGCCTTTTTAGCCTTGCAGCAACCAGGAAACCTCTTTGGAGGCGCCACGGCGGTGCCTCGGCCACGCCATCTCTAGCTGCTGCAAGGCTCAGGAACGAGCTGTTAGTTTTGAACATGCAAAATTACAAACATACCCAATACTTGAGAGAAAACTGACAGCTGATGCACCCTACACTATCTTAGCACATGTACCTTAATTTTTGCTTTCTGGTTAGAGAGAGCTAAGTTCTCTCCCTGTGGCCAAATATGCCATTTTAATGGCATTTACTACCCACCTGGACAGTGACTGAGTGGACACTTACCTTGGTTGACTCCCCTAAAACAAATAAAGAGGTTTTTATCCTTTCTAAACTCTTGTTTAAATAGAACAGAAGGGCTCGTCTGACATCTAGCGTATGCCAGGTCCTCTCCACGTTCGATTGGGGAGTAGGAAAAAACACTGGCAGTACCAAATCCTGCCTCAGATGAAAATCTGAAACTACCTTGGGTAGGAAATCAACACAGGGTCTTATGAAAATTGAGGAACGGAGGGTCGTGCCTCAGGGCCCTAAGTTCACTCACCCTACCGGCTAATGTAATAGCGACTAGGAATGCAGTCTTAGCTGAGAGGGTGGCCAAGCTGCAGGATGCCATGGGTTCAAAGGGGAGGCACATCAAGCTGAAGCGGGTCGTGCTGTTCAAATGATAGGCTCTTAGAATGTTTCACTTACTGAGAAGTGAAGGTATCTTATTCAGCCAATCATCGAGTATGCAGGACTCAACAACTTTACCTACTTTAAAAAAGCAAGTCTTTTTATTGAACTGTTCCAGTAACAATATGAAAAGAATATTTGAATAAAAATATTATTTATTTCACATAAAATATATGCATGTAAATAATTACAGAAATAAAAACTATATTAGTTAGTTCAAGAGGAACAAATATATATGCAAGCATCAATAGCAAAATCATCAATCTTTATGATTCTATATGAGAGTTTCTCAAGTATATATTTCATTCAGGAAATAATACAGTTTACAGAAATCTTATAAAATAATGATTAGTGCATTGAATAAGTATTCTAGTTCAAATTATTTAACTATAAGACATACTTCACCCAGTTATGTCATTGCAGAGCCTCTGTAAGGATTCTATAAGTTCATTTAGAATAGTTAGATTTCCTTCAGGTATTCTCTACGTATCATTCTATTATTTCAATGCCTTTAGTAGTTGTAAGAATAGAAGAGATCTCTCTGGGTTTCATGGTTTCATGTTAGAGCTGATACTGGTGCTCTTTCAGCAGTCTATTTGTGACTGAAGTTTATGAAACCACAAAGTCTTTACATGTTTAAGATCTATGGGTCTGAAGATGAGCTTCAGAATAGAAATGACTATATGTAAGCCATGCTCTAAGCATGCATTTGTTATGAGCATTGTTGTATAGCTAAGAGCCATTCTAATGGTTTAACCATACTATGATTAATCAGTTTTTGAAGCTATGTGTAGCTTTAACATTATGTGTAGAGTGTTAACTCCATTCTACAGTCTCTCTGGCAGTGCCAGTCTCTAGAGAGTACTGAGTATATTTCAGTTTAACAGCTTAAGGCTTCATGGATCTCCATCCATGTATTCCAATTATATGTATTTCAATCAGAGTATGTGTTCTATGTGTTAAGCCATTGTTGGCTGTAATGCATGTCAGACAGTTCTGTGTCAGACCTTAGTCTCAGAACTGACTGCAAAGTATATCCAGTGCTTCCTCCCTGTGTAGGAAGTCCCCTGGAATATATTCTGTAATAGGCTTCCTAGAGAAGCTGCATTTACATCTTGTCCATGAGACTAGGAAGACTGTATATAAGATAGATCTTGTGAGAAGACATAAGTCTTGTTAGAACAAATGAGTTCTCAATGTCACCATATTCAAATATGGCAAGGTCCATTCTCTTATGATCCTCAGAACACAAGAGCCTCCATCACAGGATGGAGCAATTTACAGACAAATATCCCAGACAATCAGTCTTCAGAGAGACAGATTGTGTGGCATAATATTTCTCTGTGAGAATTCTCCAGAATTAAAGGACAAGTATAAATGTGTTCCTGATTCACGCAAGAATCAGTTTCCCTAATCCATGCAAGGAATAGGCTGCCAAGTGTTTTACATCACTTGGTCAATGCAGAGAAGTCCATAAGTCAGAGTGTTCAGACTATCAGGACCTTCTCTATTAGTCTCACGCAAGAGACATATGTAGGGAGTGAGGTCAGACAGCGTCCAGCCATCTTCCTTCAACTCCCTGCTTTCCTAGTTTTACATCTTGGTGGATGCTTGGGAGGGCTAACAGCCAGGCAGAATTCAGCTGCCCTCTGTCAACTCTCTAACTTTGAATCAGAGAGAAAGCTCTATTTATATCCTTCAGTGTCCTAGGATGGATGGGTGCTAATCCAGTCAACCATAGGACTTACAAGCAGTGCTTAAGCTTACCTATTTCCAATCAGCAGAAAATAGTTAGTCAGACCTGTTAGAAAATGGTCTGTCAAACTCATACATTAGTTAGCAGGCTAATATTCAGCTGAGACAGCAGTTTACATAATTACAACATCAAGACTCTTAGTAGCATAGCAGGTTTTGCTGACCTTGAACTAGTTCTGTCACAGGCATACTAGTTTATTCCATTGTATGACTATAACAGTAGAATCAGGCTTGCCCATAAATAGTAAGTAAGCCTGGCTTATTCAATTCCAGTTTATGAAGTAATTACATCTTCTCAATACATGTAATCCTTATAAAACCTAATGGGGACATGCTTTCCTAACATAATCCTGGTTTATATTGTCTCAGCCCATGACAAAGCCCTTAAGAACCACCTGTAGGTTCCATTGAGGAACTGGGGGCCTGACGGGGGTGTGTGTGTGCAGATTGTTCAAACCCCTCAGAATTTTTTTACAGTGTATATTAGAGAAAAGAGACCCTTGATCTATGCCCCTGTCAAAAGCTGATATCGCCCCTTGATTTAGAGAAACCAAATACTGCAAGACCTGTGGAAGTGGGCAAGTATCCGGGCATAGGCCCCTATCTTTTGTCCAGTTTGAAAATCTACTCCACTTATAACCATAAGATTTCCTCGTAGATGGTTTACGGGAGGCCAACAGAACCTCTGCTATTTGTTGGGCCAAAGATTCAGGGACCCACCTGTAAAGGAAATACACCCTGCATTTCCTTTTGCTACAATACTGCACAACATTGGCTCAAACTTTAATTCAGGCTGCGGCCTAGTTACCCCTAGCAAATGCATTTCAAAGCTCTGTTTGTAATCTGTGAGAGCGGGGGGGGGGGGGGAAGGAACTCTCTCAAACCCCCTTCCCTTTGAAGCTTGCTCACTGATGGCCCATCTGTCTCCAAGGTGATACATCCTGTCACACCTTAGCCCTCGCTGACTCTTGGGGTCTCCTGATGATTTGCATTTACTGCAGGAATGCAATTTATCCCTTGTCTTCAAAGAGTTGGCTAGTGACATGACATATATGAAATTGGTTTGTTGTTTTCCTGAGGAATTCATTGGCTGCTTGATCACCAGCTGACGAATTCGGAAGGTATAAGAATAAACTTCTTCTGATATAGTTTTCATGGAGTTTTGGGGACATGCTGACATGGCCTCATGCTGCATCACTTTGCCCCAGGGAGAAGGGGCAAGATGGGAACAATCCTTACAATTGGAAATCTGGTAACGACTTGGCTACAAGTCCTTTTGTCTTTATAACCTCTTGCAAAGCCTCGCCTATCTGCTTAGGAATTACTGTGTAGTTAACAATTGTTAGACTTTCTTGTTTTCATGCTATTTTGCTCTCACAAATAATTTCCTTTCTGTAACGAGCACATTTTATTAAATAAACTTATAGACTTTATATTGAAGTCTGAGAAACCTTTTTTGGGTCTCAGGGCTAAATCCAAGTGCCTGAGTGTGTGTGTGTGTGTGTGTGTGTGAGAAACCACCTACCCTAGTGTTTTGTGGCAATAAGCCTCCCCTGGCAGAAGCTCTACTCTGCAGGGACGGTTTTTGCTTGTTTTGACTTTTGGGAAACTGGCTGGGGAAGAGTAGCTCTCAGCTCATCCCTGGGAAAGCCAGCCCTTTGGAATTGAGAGCTGGTGGCGAAATACCTGTACTACGCTCAAAGGGGGAATCCTGGAGCACAGTAAGGAATTTGGGTTTCCTTAAGGAAACATTTGGTGACTTTGAACTACAGAGGAATCGGCCTGCTGGAGAGCAGACAGAGTCTCCTTGACAAGGTAGCAGAGTCTATCCGCATTGTGCTTTAGGGAGAGTCCTGAAGCCCAGTGGGAAGTTTGGGTTTCCTTAGGGAAACATTTGGCAACTTTTGACCCAAGGAGGAACCGGTTTGCTGGAGAGCAGGCCGGACCTCCTTGACACCACCAACCATGCTGTCAGGTGCAGAGAGGCCACACTGTAGTATAATATGTGACCCATTGAGATCAGGTCTGCCCGGCAGGGGAGGTTGATGAACCGACCCCTCGCCAGTTTCCACAGCACTGGGAACCCCGGCCTGGCAGGCCAGTATGGGGCTATGAGAATAGCCGAAGCCCCTTCCCCTTTCAGTTTCCCTACTACCCTATTGAGCAGGAGAAAAGGAGGGAACACATATATCTTCAGACCCTGCCAGAACATTTGGAATGCATCCCCAAGTGAGCCCGTTGCTTCCTGCTCTTGAGCAGAAAGACTGGCATTTCCTGTTTTGCTGAGAAGCAAACAGATCTATCTGAGGCCAACCCCAGACGTGGAAAATTGGTGACAGGTAGTGGTCCTTGAGGGACCATTCGTGCTGGGAAGATAATTCCCTGCTGAGGGCATCCGCTTCTGTGTTGGAAGTGCCCGCAATACGGATGGCCGTAAGGGAGGCCCTGTGAGTGATCGCCCATTCCCATATGGCTGTAGACTCAAGGCAGAGGGTTGAAGAACCTGTGCCCCCTTGTTTGTTTATGTAATATTTTGCTGAAGTGTTGTCGGTGGCGACCAGTATCCTCTTCCCCGACATTAGTTCTGTAAAACAAGCAAGGGCAAACTTGATGGCATGAAGCTCTGAAAGGTTAATGTGCTGCGTGGACTCATGAGCAGACCAAAAACCATTCACCCTCTCTCCCACACAATGTGCCCCCCATCCCGTGAGTGACGCATCAGAGAACAATTGGATTGCATGCAGGGATATTCCAAACAGGACACCTTCTCAAAGGTTGGCTTCCACCACCCCCCACCAGGATAAGAAGCAGAGAACCATCCTTGGGATAGAGAGTTTCTTGTACTGTGGGTCAACATTAGGTGTGAACTTCCGCAGGAACCAAGACTGTAAGGGTCTCATGCGTAGCCTAGCATGAGCCACCACTGACGTCAACACCATTAAGCCTAGCAGTTTTTGAATTTTAACCGCCTTCTGGAGCCTACATCTTGTAAAAGCGTTAAGCAACGATCTAATGGAGGTGATTCTGGAGAGTGGAAGGTAGGCGCTCCCTAGGGAGGCGTCCAACTCCGCTCCAATAAAATCAATTCTCTGCACGGGTGTCAATTTAGATTTTTGGAGATTGATGGCCAGACCCAGACATGCCAATGTGTGCAATACTATCACTGTCTTTAAGGGACTCAGGGGAGTCTGCTACCAGCAGCCAATCTTCCAGATAGGGGAATATGGTGCAACCCCTTTTTGCCAAGTAAGCCACCACCACTGCCATGCATTTGGTGAAGACCCTCAGAGCAGTGGCCAACCCAAAAAAGAGCACAGTGTATTGATAAGACTTCCCATCACACTGAAATCTGAGGTACTTCCTGCAGGCCCTATGTATGGCCACATGGAAGTAGGCATCTTTTAAATCGAGTACCCCAAACCAAGCCCCCACGTGGAGAAGGGGTAGGATCTGGTGCAAAGACAGCATCCTGAAGGAGCGAACTCTGAGGTGTTTATTGAGTTGCCGCAGGTCCAAAATAGGACATTTCCCTGCGTCCTTCTTATCTATCAGGAAATACCTGGAGTAAAAACCTGAATGAAGGTCAGAAGGAGGGACTTCAGTAATCACGCCCTTCTGCAACAACTGGCTGACCTCCTGGTTCAGCAGGTCATGGGCCCGGGGGGCGGGCCATGCGAAGGACAGCAGGGTGGGAATGAACGAAACTCTAGATAATATCCAAACTTTATTAACGATAAAACCCAAGAGTCAGAGGTGACAGAACACCAACTATGCCAAAAAACAGACAACCTGTCCAGGAACTACAAAATCAGGGTCTGAGCCACCTGAGCTAGTCAGGGAGCGGACTTTTTTCCAGAGGATCTGTCAGGGGGAGACTGGGCCCCCTTCCTGCCCCTGGGTCTATTCTGAAATCTTTTATTCTGGGTTGAAGGATAGTAAGGCCTGGAAGAGCCCTGTTGGCCATAGTTATATGACTGATATCTAGACTGCCTACCCATGTAGGGGGGCTGCCCCTGCCTGGGGTAGTATCTTTGCTTATAACTTGGTTGGAAGTTCTGCTGGGTAACACCTAAGTACCTGGTGTTAACCCTGTTCTTCATTTTATCTAGAGTCTCATCTGTTTGCTCATGGAAGAGACCTTGCTTATCAAAAGGCATGCCCTCCACTTTGGCCTTGGAGTCTTATGCCAGATTAGACTAATGCAGCCAAGAGTGGTGCCTTAGTGCAACTGCAGATGCCATGGATCTAGTGACCGCATCTGCCCATGTCTTGCGGCATTAAGCTGGTGCCTCCCCAGCCTGTAGCCTTCACCCTGCAGGGCTTTCCCCACAGACCTTTTGTCTTCGGGCAGAAGGTCAATAAGCTGTTGGAACCCCTCCCACAGGAACATTTGGTATCCGCCCATCATGGCGGAGAAACTGGCCACTCTCAAAGCCAGTGCACCTAAGAAATACACCTTTCTCCCCAGGGTGTCCAGCTTCCTCCCCTCCTTATCAGAGGGGGATTGGGATCCAGATCTATTTTTGGAGGCACATGCCTCAGTAACTAAAGAGTTTGCCGTGGGGTGATGGTATAAAAACTCAGCCCCTGCCTCCTTTACCCTGTATAAATTCTCAATTTTTGTAATGGAAGGAGCGACCGAAGCAGGCCTTTCCCAGATTGCATGGGAAGGTGGATTGGGGCGGACTCATCTGCATACAGCACATCCATAATGGGGTCAGGGGGCTTGGGCTCTGCTGCCCCCACCTCAACCCCCAGGGACCTTGCCATCTGGTCATTATATGATTTGAGGTCTTCCGTGGGTGACACCGGAGAAGGGTCCCCCATTGCCTCATCAGGAGAGGGAATCAAAGTAGATTCCGAGTCCTTGTCAGAGTCTGGGTCTTTATCATCCCCGTCATCCCAGTCTGAAGGGTACCCTTGACCAATGTCCAGAGCTGACTTCTGAGGGGCCGAAGTGGACAGTCCCGGTGAAGAGTCACGATCCTTCCGGTGACAGGACATCTTGGCAGAGGGGGACCAGAGTCCGCAGTCGTAGCCCGGCTGTTGGGGACAACATGGCCAGAACTGGTGATGGTGGATCCATGGGCCATACAGGGTCGCACCTGAAGGGTCACCCGAAGCCAGACCCACATCCCTAACTGGGACGTCCAAGTCCTCGTCTTCAGATGAAAAACGGGTGTCCTTTAGCTGAGGCGAGTAGGGTGCGCCCAGATCCGAAGCACGGTGCCGGGGAGATCTCGGAGGCGACCTGCCCCTTGGCTCCAACAATCGACGTCGAGGGGCGCCGAGGCGATTTCGACCGGCATCGTTGCCCCTTCGGAGGCGATCTGGAGGGGGCTCAGCTCCAATGTGAAATGGAGCTTGGACCCCTATCCTTCACGACATCACCGGATCGGCCCACCGACATCTTGTCACTCTTGTCCCTTTTCGGCACCGATTTTTCTTTTGGCAGCAAAAGGTGCTTAGTTTTTTTCTTTGCCTTTTTCCCAGAAGGCTCGGACATCACCCGTTTTTCAGTGGGCTTGTCCTGAGAGGGACCCGGCTCGATTGGAATGAAGACCATGGATGGGGCTTTAGCTTTGGCCGGTTGGGTCGATTTATCCAGAGTCTTCAAGGTCTTTTCCCATAGGGAGGCTTTCAGACAGGCTGCTCTCTCCTGCCTTGCCTTGGGGGTAAATAGACCGCAAGCCTTACATGATGAGGGGATATGGCCCTCGCCCAGGCAAAAGAGGCAGTCTTCATGCTCATCGCTCTGAGCCATCTTGGAACCGCAGGCACAGCATTTTTTAAAAAGGGCCATGCCTCAGAAGACCGTCTCGCCAAAGAAGGAAATATTTTACCTCACCGAGTTCTCTGAGGAAAAACTCATGAAGCTCAATAATATTCATCCTAACTCCACAGCGGCAGAGAAAGAACTGAGGGAAGAGCGCTCCCCCTCCCCCTCGTCACGTGTCCAATTGGGCAGGAAGAGCCGTTAGGCTTGAGCCCGGAGTGAGGGGAGGAAGGAAGAGCGCTCTTAAAGAGATATACCTTGCTAAGAAGCTTGTTAAAAATCTCCGCAGCTGGCCTGCGCAAGCGCAGTTCCCATGTGGGACTGCACCGAAGCCACGAAGATGAAGCACAGCTGCAAAAAATGTGAAGACACAAGAGTGCCCCCTGGCAAATGCCATCCTTTTAGTTTGGGTAATAATAACTGTATCTGTCAATTACTGGC
Source organism: Euleptes europaea (assembly GCF_029931775.1). Taxonomy (NCBI): domain Eukaryota; kingdom Metazoa; phylum Chordata; class Lepidosauria; order Squamata; family Sphaerodactylidae; genus Euleptes; species Euleptes europaea. The sequence goes on along the minus strand of NW_026612585.1, from coordinate 17,106 downwards.
TGCAGAAAATGTCCATTTTAAGCAGCTTTAATAGCAAAAGGGGATTTTTACAACAGTTTATTTTAATGGTTCTTGTAGGTTATCTGGGCTGTGTAACTGTGGTCTTGGTATTTTCTTTCCTGACGTTTCGCCAGCAGCTGTGGCAGGCATCTTCAGAGGTTGCCTGCCACAGCTGCTGGCGAAACGTCAGGAAAGAAAATACCAAGACCACGGTTACACAGCCCGGATAACCTACAAGAACCAATTAACTCTGACCGTGAAAGCCTTCGACAATAGTTTATTTTAAGTTTTTTTAAAATCTTCTCACCCCAATTCTTAAATGTGCATTCAAACCTATAAAATGAAGCCAAAAGTGGCAAAACGAAAGCATGCTTTGCTAAGACAAAAAAGCCTTAGTTTTAGTAGTACCCAAAATAAACTTTTGACTTCGCGCAACATTCTTCTACAAAATAAACTCAAGTCTTTTGCCAGCAATAACCTATATACTGATGTGGTATTAAAAGAAACTTGGACGCTTGAGCTGGGAGACAAACTGTCAACCAACCACTAATTGGATTTTATGATGTGACTCATAGCTTAGCAATTTCCCAGAATTTAATCACAGTGCACCCAAAAAGATCAATTAAAGAACAGCCTCAGAATTTGTTAGAGCCTTGTGTGGAACAGGGCAAGACGATGATCTCAGTAACTTCACCACAAAATTTTATGAATGAACAAAGAAAGGATTTCTAAAAAGGATTCATCTCAGTTGCTTTTATTGTTTTTACGAGTAGTAAAAATGTTTTTGCCTTGACCTGGATGGCCCAGGCTAGCCTGATCTCGTCAGATCTCAGAAGCTAAGCAGGGTCAGCTCTGGTTAGTATTTGGATGGGAGGCCACCAAGGAATACCAGGGTTGCTGTGCAGAGGAAGGCACTGGCAAACCACCTCTGTTAGTCTCTTGCCATGAAAACCCCAAAAGGGGTCGCCATAAGTTGGCTGCGACTTGATGGCACTTTACACACACACAAATGTTTTTAAATTGCACTACTGGCTCAAAGATGAATACATTAGCTGCCCCCGTTTTAAAACACTTTTCTACACACTGGCTTTAACTCCTATATTTTCATACCTTATTCATTAGCATGAACGTTTCCAAAGCTTTCATTTTTCAGTGAGAATTGAGGCATGTGAAACATGTTCCTTTACAGTGGAGGATGCAGTTTCAACCTTCAAGAGTTCACTGGGTAACTAAAGATCTTCCCAAAAGGATTTCCTCACCTAAATGACTTGGCCACTATTGGGTCGTCCACAGAGCGTCAGCAAACAGCTATGCTGCTTGAGCCAGGGAAAGTTTTAGTGAGTTTATTTATTATAATTCCTCCCTACCAAAAATACAAAGTGGGAATCAAATCCAGGAAGTTCTCAGAAACAGATCTGCTTAGCTTCAGAAGAAGAGCTGTATAATGCATCTTCAAAGCTATGCTCTACGATAATTTATTTAGTTAAAATATTAATATGCCTTCCTTTCTCCTGACCAATTCAGGGCCCAATTTTGACCAATTAGTTTCACATTTCCTGCACCACCTTATAAAAACATATAAAACTGGAGATCAAGCCAACCTGTACATGAAAATACAAGCTGCAGCACCCCATAATGCCTACCTTCAAATATTAAGGTGAGTATTACGCTCCTGAATTCTTCTCTAGCTCAGCTAGCCAGTCAACCATGCATGTGGAGTCTCTCTACCTGGCCTTTTCAGGTACTGAAGTGCACAGTGGGACATGTAGTCCACATGACATCAGAATGAACTACATTTTCCAAGGTATAGTACAGCATAGTATTTCCGAAGCTGCCAAAACAGCCCATCAGTTGGCTAGCCAGCTTGCAAACAGCACTTAGTGGGGTTTGGCTGTATGTTGGTAAGCCAACAGGGAGGACACACCTATTTACATTACAGAACAAAAATAGATTAGAAAACTAAGAGACAGAGAGGGGAATATTTTAGTTTGTCACTGTTGCCTGCAAATACCGTATATACTCGCGTATAAGCCGAGTTTTTCAGCCCAAAAAAAGGGCTGAAAAAGCCGAACTCGGCTTATACGCGGGTCAATACGGTAGGGTAGGGTAGGGGGGAAGGGGGAGGAGGGAGAGGAGGGAGGGGGGAACTTACCATTCTCACCGCCACCGCCGGGCCCGCGAGGGTTCCTGCGGCCGGCAGGGGCCTCTGCAGGGCCGGCAAGGCCGCGCCGCCACCCCCGCCGGGCCCGCAAGGGTTTCTCTGGCCGGCAGCGGCCGGCAGGGGCCTTCTGCAGGGCCGGCAAGGCCGCCCCACCCCCGCCGCCGGGCCCGCGAGGGTTCCTCCGGCCCGCAGGGGCCTTCTGCAGGGCCGGCAAGGCCGCCCCGCCCCCGCCGCCGGGCCCGCGAGGGTTCCTCTGGCCGGCAGCGGCCGGCAGGGGCCTTCTGCAGGGCCGGCAAGGCCGCCCCGCCCCCGCCGCCAGGCCCGCGTGGGTTCCTCTGGCCGGCAGGGGCCTCTGCAGGGCCGGCAAGGCCGCGCCGCCACCCCCGCCGAGCCCGCGAGGGTTCTTCCGGCTGGCAGCGGCCTCCTGCAGGGCCGGGAAGGCTGCGCCGCTGCTGCCGCCGCCGACTCTCCTGGTGAGTAGGGGGTTCAGGGGCTCTTCCCCCTCCCCCCCTTGAATGGCACTGGGGTCGGGGTGGGTTGGGGTGGGTTGGGAGGTCCCGGGAGGCCGGTGGGAGGGTGACCTGGGGCAGGGGCAAGATCTTCCCTGCGCTCTAAAATGGCGGCCGCCATTTTAGAGCGCAGCTTTACCAGAAAAGGGAATTTCTTATTGACCCTCGGCTTATATGCGGGTCAATAAGAAATTCCCTTTTCTGGCCTCAAGTTTGGGGGGGTCGGCTTATACTCGGGTCGGCTTATACCCGAGTATATACGGTAACTGGATCCTTTCTGATGTTAGTCTAAGTGGGTTATTCATTTCTGTATAAAATTATCTCAACCTATGAAAATACAGTAATTTAAACAGTGCCTACTTTTATCTTATTAGGTTTCTCCCCCCTTTAGTCACACTAACAGTGCATTCCTAAGCAGACTCAATATCTTTAAGACCATTGAGGTCAAAGGGCTTAGAAGGGTATAATTGAACTTAGGGTTGCACCATTAGGACCCTTTCTACACTGATGCATGAAGGATTTGTACATCCACCAGCCTCAGGGATGTCACTGGGGAAAAAAAAAACATTACATTGATTCAGGGGAAATCAAGGTAAAATAAAACACTTTATACCCTCTCAAACCATTGGTGCATATAGCCCTGGACTGCCTACCTAGAAATCACTGGTGTGTAGAGGTCTTTCTCATCCTTTTTGTTCCTCCCCAGAAACATTAGGAAGAAATTTTTGACAGAGCGGTTCCTCAGTGGAACAGGCTTCCTCGGGAGCTGGTGGGCTCTCCTTCTTTGGAGGTTTTTAAGCAGAGGCTAGATGGCCATCTGTCAGCAATGATGATTCTGTGAACCTCAACAGATCATGAGAGGGAGGGCAGGAAGAGTTAAGAACATAAGAAAGACCATGCTGGATCAGACCAAGGTCCATCAAGTCCAGCAGTCTGTTCACACAGAGGCCAACCAGGTGCCTCTAGGAAGCCCACAAACAAGACAACTGCAGCAGCATTGTCCTACTTGTGCTCCAAAGCACCTAATAAAACTGGCATGCTCATCTGATCCTGGAAAGAACATAACATAAGAAAGGCCCTGCTGGATCAGACCAAGGCCCATCAAGTCCAGCAGTCTGTTCACACAGTGGCCAACCAGGTGCCTCTAAGAAGCCACAAACAAGATGACTGCAGCAGCACCATCCTGCCTGTGTTCCACCGCACCCAAAATAATAAGCATGCTCCTCTGATACTAGAGAGAATAGGTATGCAGCATGACTAGTATCCATTCTAACTAATAGCCATGAATACCCCTCTCCTCCATGAATATGTCTACTCCCCTCTTAAAGCCCTCCAAGCTGGCAGACATCACCACATCCTGGGGCAGGGAGTTCCACAATTTAACTATGCGTTGTGTGAAAAAATACTTTCTTTTATCTGTTTTGAATCTCTGGCCCTCCAGCTTTAGCAGATGACCCCGTCTTCTAGTATTATGGGAGAGGAAGAAAAACCTCTCCCTGTCCACTCTCTCCAAACCATGCATAATTTTATAGACCTCTATCATGTCTCCCCTTAGCCGCCTTCTTTCCAAGCTAAACAGCCCTAAGCGTCCTAACCACTCCCCATAGGACAGTTGCTCCAGTCCCCTAATCATTTTGGTTGCTCTTTTCTGCACCTTCTCAAGCTCTGTAATATCCTTTTTTAGGTGTGGTGACCAGAACTGTACACAGTATTCCAAGTGTGGTCTCAACATAGAGAATAGGTATACATCTTGACTAGTATCCATTTTTACTAGTAGCCTCTCCTCCATGAACATGTCCACTCCCCTCTTAAAGCCTTCCAAGTTGGTAGCCATCACCAACGTCAGTTGCGTCAGTGTTTGGGTCTCTTGGCCCTTTCTTACATGCCCAGGGTAATACTGATTGCCACTTCGGGGTCAGGAAGCAATTTTCCTTCAGGCCAGATTGGCCAAAGATCCTGGAGAGGTTTCCCCCCCCCAATATTCTGGCCATGGAGTAGGGGTCACTGGTGGCATGGGAGGGGAGGTAGTTGTGAATTTCCTGCATTGTGTAGGAGTTGGCCTGATGACCCTGGTGGCCCCTTCCAACTATATGATGCTATGATTCTAGAACATGAGAATGTACACGGGTAGCACAAGGGGCCAATGAAGACTGAAGGGTTCCACATTTCCAGCAGCTTCATGCAGCCAGTCCTTCTGTACCAATGCATTTTATGTACAATAGATGCATTCCAAATGATAAAACATAGAATTGTGGAGATTTAACACCAAAATCTTAATAGTGCTGCAAATAAAACTTGCTCCCCTCCTTAGCCTGGAGATCTCTTTAGAAGGAGGTCAACTAGCCCCATATTTCTCTGCTCTGCAAGCCCCACAGCAATGTAGAGCCTACTCCCTCACAAGATTCAATGTCTTGCCACCGCAATTCTGTAAGGGAGATTTCAAAATCTACCTCATTCTGCTAGGATTTGCCCCTGGGGGAGGAGTTGTATTGAAACTATCTCACACATGCTTTTTTGCTGTTCTTACTATGCAGAAAGTCAATCCAAATTTTTGACTCCCATCTTGGCTAACAAGACAGGACTTTGATTCTGCTAAGGTGTCCTTTTCTTCTTCCAGTATAACGGTGAGAGTGGCCAAATTCTTGCAGAGTGTTATAAATCTCAGAGGTGAAGGCTGGTCTAGAACTGTAATAGTCTGGCTTATGCAATTTTTTTACTGTTTGACTTGTATATTTATGCCATTAAAGGTTCTGGTATTGGCATTGGACTGTATAGAGGCAAGAGAGGCATGTTCAGACTTTCCAACATCTGAATGGCCATTTGCGCTGTCTACAGGCACATCTGTGAGCAGAGAAAAGCAAATGTGGTAGCAAATGTGGTGCTCTCGGGAGCCCTATTATGAACCACAACACAGTGGTACTGCATGTGAATTGAGTCCAAGTTTGATAAATCAGGTACCCCGTTTAGAATATAAGCATATAGTAGACAGTTGCTGTCTTTGGGTACTGTCATCACACTGGACCCAGAAACTGGCATTTTTTGAGCAAAGGAGGCAGAGGCAAGAACAACAGGAAAAATGGAAGAGATACTTTAGAAAGGTTGCAGGTTATAGTTTATTAATGTTCTCCACTCAACCTTTTCATTCATTTGCATTGTTCTTTATGTCTGCTAAAATATTCTGCCTGTCAATGGCACAGTGCCAAAGATCAAAGAACCAATTTGTGAAATAAACACCTTATTGATGGATTAATGCAATCTTGAAAATGATGACTCACACATGTAATAGTATTAAGACTGGCTTGTTTACACATTTTGTCTTAGAAGATTATAACAGCACCATTGAGCAGCCTTGTTTTTTGTTTTGTTTTGTTTTTTCGTTTTAATCCAGAGCGAGAATAATTTCCTCACTCCATTAGGATGGAAATACTTTGTAAATGAAACTCAAAAAAATACTTCTCAAACTCATCCTCTTACTTAATTATCAGAGTTTGCATGGCCTTTAAAAGCTCTCTGGGATGGACTACATACTAAATATTTTAAAGACAACATCTGGTTTGATGACAGACCATTTACCAGTGTTCAAATGAAAAGACATAAATCAGCACTTCACAGCTAACTCCCTGACTCTCTCACATACACAGGCAAACAAAATAAGGCAGCCTGCTGAACTCTTGACATTTGACAAGTGGCAAGTGAAGAGAGACAGGGCAGGAGAAAGAGCTGGCAGCAATAATGAGGAGGAGGAACAGGAGGAAAAGCACCTATCAACTGTAAGCAATTTCAGAAGATTGGGGGGGGGCATCTGCTGTAGTGTTGCCAGCTCCAGATTGGGAAATACCTGGAGATTTTGGGGATGGAGCCTGAGGAGGACAGGGTTTGGAGAGGGAAGGGACTACAATGCCATAGAGTCCAATTGCCAAAGGGCCATTTTCTCCAGGGGAACAGATCTCTGTTGCCTGGAGATAAGTTTTAATAGTTGGAGGTCTCCAGCCACCACCTGGAGGTCTCCAGCCACCACCTGGAGGTCTCCAGCCACCACCTGGAGGTTGGCGACCCTAATCTGCTGCCAGGCACAGGACTAAACAGGTGCCCAACTAGCCAACCCATTCTGCCTTTAAAGATCTACATATAGTGGGGTTCAAATATCAAAGGAGTGACAGGAATAATTTTAGCACATATTTGACCAGACATTTATCCTCCACTAATCCTGCTGAAGTTGTGTGGGTGGCTCAAACCCATTACACTAAACGGGATCCATCTGAGAAAAGTTCCAACTGAATTGTGTCTTGAATTCCCTTTAATTGTCTTTCCTATTAATACTCATAATGATTTAAAACAAGATCTAAAAAGAATCTTAACATTCTGGATATATAGTGCAGAGGAGCAGAGACAGATGTACATCTTCCTGAGCATCCTGGAGAAAAGGCAGGAAACAAATGTACTAAATAAAATAAATAATAAATTGCATGAGGACATATAAAAACAACTTCATTCCAAAAATCAGTGGTTGTTTCCGTTATCCAGATCATGCCACACAGTGCACTGTCTTCAGCCAAGAACTCCAACATTTGGTCTGAGGAAAACTAAATCTATTCGAAATTTTTTGGTTTGAACTGACAGCCCTGTAAGCAAACCGAGGGTTAACATCTGGGGACATCACAAGTGTGGCACATGCGCAATGTGCCCATATAGTCTTCCTATTAAGGAATTCAGTTCATCCAGCTTTAATTTCAAATACACTTTACAACAATTTACCAATTGCTTATCTAAAAATGTGATCTACACGGTCCTCTGCCCGTTTAAAAATTTACGTTGGCTCCACATCTCGCCAATTAAAAATACGTATTAGTGAGCATAGAGCCAGGATTCGCTCCAAAACTTTGGAGGTGCCACTTACGGAACACTACCTTCAATATGGCCATTCGGAAAATGATATTTTGTTTTTTGCCCTTTGCCAGTATAGACCTCGTCCATATCAACAGGAAGACATTATGAAAATATTGCATCAGCAGGAGTTAAGATACATCCATTTATTTAAATCATTATTCCCTGCAGGATTCAACAATGAATTTGATCTGTCAAGTTTCCTTTAAGGCTCTGATTCCCTTCAGCTGTGCAGGCAGAACAATTTTGCTTTTAACTAGGCACGAGAGTCACACTAATTACCAGCTATCAGAGATAGTAAGAAGCCCTTTGGGTCGCTGGTCAAAAATTGGTAAGCTATACTATATTGTTATATGGCTGTTTCTCAGGATTTGTGCATAGAATATTTTAAGAGATGATTGTTGGGCTTTTCATTTAATTTTTCTTAGAGGTCTTCTGTACCGTATATGAACCACTGCGTGAATCAAATATGTATGAATGAATTTACAACTGAAGAAGCTACCCCGAAACGATCACAAGATCCGGAAGTGTCGTTTTGTCTTTTACATTATTTTCTTAGCAACGGTGGAGCTTGTCCTTTGAAGCTACGGTGGAGCAACCGTTTGTGGAACTTACCTTTTTTTTATTTTTGTTTCCTTGGAACGACGGTGGTATACCGCATTTTGGAACTCACCTTATCTGGACTACCACAGTGAAGGAACCGGTATTTTTTCTTCTTTCAACACGGACTTTATTACATTGATTTATGTTATGGTCGTCATATGTGTGTTATTACCTTTAGGCTATGTTCAGTGCTTGATTCATGCCTGTTGATTTGTTTGAAAATCACTAAATATTTTTAGTTCTATTATATTGAGCTGTGGTGCTGTTTATTATTCTCAACTAACGTTATTCAGCATACGTACCAATTGTTCAAAAACTCCAATACAGCTGTATGTGTGCCAGTCCTTCAGACATCAAATGCACCTCCAGTATTTACATCAGGGAGGGGCTGTGGCTCAGTGGTAGAGCCTCTGCTTGGCATGCAGAAGGTCCCAGGTTCAATCCCCGGCAGCATCTCCAGTTAAAGGGACTAGGCGAGTAGGTGATGTAAAAGACCTCTCTTCCTGAGACCCTGGAGAGCCGCTGCCAGTCTGAGTAGACAATACTGACTTTGATGGACCAAGGGTCTGGTTCAGTATAAGGCAGCTTCATGTGAATTAGGCTTACCAGGTCCCGTCGGTCGATTGGCGGGAGGTTTTCTGGGGTGTGCGGTGTGGGGGCGCGCCCAGCTTGATGTGCCCACGTGCCGACGCACCTACATCACTTCCGGTTTACTTGGAAGTGATGGGGACGCTCTCTCAATCTCGGCCGAAACTCTATGGAAACCATAGAGTTTCGGCTGAATTTGCTAAAGCATCCACATCAGGGTAAACCCTGAATTGACGTAGGCGTGTCACACATGCGTGCATGCACGGGTTCCCCGCCGGCCCTCAGCTGGTCGGTGGGCAGCCCGGTGGATTGGCGGTAGTTTACCCGCCACCACCTGGCACTTGGCAACCCTAATGTGAATTCTTAAAACTATACATAAGGAAGTATACACAAAGTATTGCCAAGGCCAGCCAGGTTTCAATAAGTCACTTGCTACAGAACAGACCCAATCAACAGGTTGATGTACACACATCTGGAAGCATTGTTCATTTTGCTTCAGACTGTGTGAGCAATTGTCCATGTGGCAAGACCCACAATTTGGGTTAAGAATCTACATCAAGCCATACAAAATATTTGATTAAAAAATTTCATAAGATTTACAGATGTGTGTTTTTTTATAATTTTATGTACTTTTGACCACTGAGGATGGCACACTCAAGCTGAAACGCGCCTGGTCAAGCATTGGTTATTTACATTGTTTGTATATCAACTGTGCATAAGAATTTTATAACTGAATTTTATTTTTTGTAGCCTGTATTCCAGGCCCTGTGTTTTTAACAATTTTACTATGTACACCTTGAAATAAGTGCAATTATTTTGTTATATTGTATAGTTTGTAGGTCAGCCCTTGAAGCTCTGTCTACATATTTGGTTGAGTCCCCCCCCCCACTTTTTTGTTGTTGTTCCAACCAACAAAGTAAAGAACACCAGGCGTCATGTACAGCTCTCAACTAAAGTCTCTCTTGTGCATCATCAAGGATCTATATCCCATTTTTGAAAATGACTCCTCCCTCTCACAGGCCTTGCATGCTTGTATGCCTAATCTTGCTTATCGGCAGGCAGGGCAGCAAGTGATCGCCAGAAAGAAGAAACCCAGGAACATACTAACCCAAGTCAGTAACCATATTTAATCAGTGCTTTTGTTGTTGTTGTTAAAAAAGGGTAAGTGATGCTCAGTCAAAGAGATGGTGTGTGTGTGTGCTTGCGCGATCAAGGCACAGCTGATTTATGGTAACTCTGTAGAGTTTTCAAAGCAAGAGACATTAGAATTGGTTTGTCATTGCCTGACTGCGTGGGCTGAGAAAGTTCTGAGAGAAGCTCTAAACATTTGGTATGGTCTAAGATCCAGGTTTAGTCACAGACTCACCTTTAACATCAGTATTTTATAACAAGCTGTTAAATTTGTCACACATAGGTGACATTCAGTTCTTGTTGTCTCTACAGGATCCATGGCCTGTTTAAACAAGGCTTGTAATCCTATCAAGGGTCAGTATAATTAATGAAAAGCTACCGATTTACGTTTTCTTTTCTTCTTTTGTTACAAATTCAGCACTTTTGATGTACTCTGATTAGGAAATACAATATTGTCATTATAAGAGAAAAGCTGATTTAACTTTTTAACAATAATGTTATTAAGAGGTAGCAGAGAAAGCTTTTATGTGCTGGTTTTAAGTAATCAGAATCTGTGTTTGAATGCTATGAAATGATGGGAGAAAATGTTGAATACAGATGAGCGGCGGAGGCTAATCTGGTGAACTGGATTTGTTTCCCCACTCCTACACATGAATCCAGCTGGGTGACCTTGGGCAAGTCACACACTCTCAGCCTCACCCACCTCACAGGGTGTCTGTTGTGGGGAGGGGAAGGGAAGGTGATTTCTCTCCCTTAAGTGCAGAGAAAGTCGGCATATAAAAACCAACTCCTCTTCTTTTTCTTCTATATTATCAACTTTGAGAAACTCATTTGTACTATATATCGTACACTGAGGACTACTCAGTCTGGTGAATTTCAGTCTAAAGGCTAAATTCAATGTATGTTTTTAAATTTGTATTTTAAGTCCACTGTATAATAAATTGATTTATTTTGTTTAATTCATTTTTATATTGTTTTTGCTCAACCTTCATGGTACATAGTGCTATCATTCTCTGAGTTTCTAGCTGAAAAGCAAACTCTATCTACTGCAATACAGGGTAGGCAGAAACCAAAATGCTGTTCCCTAGGCAAAAGAAAAAATAATTATGAAAGAATAAATTAGGAATTGTCTCTTTCCTCACCTCTCAGATGCAGGGAGGGGTTTGCCTCAGCCCTTACAACAAAGGCATAAGAAAATGAGCAATGCCTAGCAGTGGATTTAAAGAGCCAGCATTGTGTAGTGGTTAAGAGTGGTGGACTCTGATCTGGAGAACTGGGTTCGATTTCCCACTCTTCCACATGAAGCCTGCTGGGTGACCTTGGGCCAGTCAAAGTTATCTCTGATGAGCAAGTATGTGGATGAGCAAGTATTAAAATTCTCTGAATTACCTCACCATTGATTCTGAATAAATCTATACATTCTTTGGTTCACTGTTCCATTATGGGAGAAGATCACTACCAAAGATAGTGGTAATACAATTACCATTCCAAGTACATCAGCTTTTGAAAATACCTAAATTACTAGATGTAACCCCAAATAAAGATGGTTAAATAAAAATGGCAGTGTGAGAGACAAGCCTGAATTAATTCTGACACTGACAGCTTTCCAAGAATACTCAGTGCACAAGGCATTTCAACAACACAGGAACCAGAATCACCAATGAGCCATACTACACCAAACACATTCTTTAAAATTCCCAGATCAACCATCTTAAAGCAGACAGTGGTGGGAGAGAAAGGAGTATAACCATTGACTGTGGAAATTCTGGATTTTAAATTAACTGATTTAAGAGCAGACCTCCATTACAGTTGTGTACATTTTTTCTGAATTTTGAATCTTTGTCAGGTCAGAGACCATATAAAATACATTTATATCAGCTAACAGTTTGAGTTGGGAGACAAGGCAGAAGTATAACATGATCAAGTATTTTAGAGCTTCCAAGTCACCTCTGCATCAGGGCCAGACTTCTGACAAGCATTACTCTGGCTAATTATATTGACATTTAGTTGTTTTTGGCACTACACATACCTTTTACAAATCTACAAAGGAATAAAATTCATCATCAAGAGAATTAATTGTGACAAGGTCCACATTCAGCCCATTTTTTCCATAAGTTTTGCTTTTAGGCAATACAAAAGCCAGGTTTTTTCCCCATATAGCTAGATCCTCATGTGAAAGACCATCACAATTAAGATGAGTTGGGGGCTTCCATATTATGTGTGTGTGCGTGTGTGTAAAGTGCCGTCAAGTCGCAGCCGAGCAATGGCAATCTTCGATATTCTGAAAATATACACATCTTAAAGTGCAGGGCTGTACACAGGGCTACTAAACTCATTGAAATCAGTGTGTTTAGACTGGAGCAACTGCATAAATTTGTACTCGGGCAGCACAATGCTGGGGGGGGGGTAGTTGTGGGATGTTCAGGGATGGTGCTTTGTTCTGAGCAGCTTGCTGGCCTGGTGCTGCAAGCCAAAAATGTAATTTCCCCCAAACCCCGTGAAACTGCTCTATGCAGTTCCATGGGTCTGAGCCACCATTTTTTCAGAAGCAAGCTCACGCTGGCAAAAGGGGGCGTTCTGGGGCAAAAGGGCTCAGGTAGCTGACTAAAGTCAGCCCTGCCCCAGGAACACCCCCTTTGGTGTTGGCATGAGCTCCTGCGCCTGAGAAACACTGCTGCCAAGGCTGCGCCGGTGTCCCTGACTCACACTGCTGCACTGCTCCCTGGCACTGGTGTAAGTGGCCCTGAGCTGGTGTAAATACCCATTTGCATGGCGCAAGTGGCATCTACGCCAGCGCAGGGGTCACACCGGCTCCTAAGGCCATTCAGCCCCCCACTTCAGGATTGCACTGTTGGTGTATATATTCAGCATGCTTGTTAGAAGTAAGAAACCAAAAGAGGAACCACCATACCATTGACCATTTGATTCCTTGCAGTCAGAAAAAAAAAACCTTTTTAACAATAACATTTAGGGATTCAACTGTAAAGAGGAATACCCCTTTCATCACTGCCTCATTAATTTATTATTTATTATTTCAATGCAGTGATGTACTTAAGCAGCGAACTTTGATATGTGTTTTGATTTGCTATAGAGCCAACCATTTTTCAGTACTCAAAGAGAAGTCACAAAGCTAGAGAGAACATTTGCCACAAAGGAGCAACCACTAGGAAATATGAGTTCATTGAAACATACTAATGAAAACTCCACCTCAGCAAATCAAATGGAATGTATTCTATGAAAGGATACATTTCCTTAATAATTCAAATGTATTCTATGAAAGGATACATTTCCTTAATAATTTTGGGGTAAATAATACCGCTTTTACTGCTTATTCTCTTTGAAATGATAGCAAGGGGGGGAAAACCCAGTCCTTGCAGTTTCAAATACAAACTCAGACTAGTCTTTTAGTCTGTCAGGTCTGGAGTCATTATATGAGAAAAGTGTTGCAAGAAATTAGTACACAGATGAGAAATCCAGGTGGAATGGAAAATAAGAAAGGAGAAACAGCTGTTTGTAGAAGAGCAAAATGGGACAGGAAGGAACAGGAAAAAAGAAAGAACAGTTTAGCATTAACAGGAGGAGGAAAGCATCACCTTCCAACATCTGCATTATACTATAGGGGGAAAAGAGTTTTAAGAAAAATTAAATTAAGTGAAGTATATCGATGCTAGGCACCCTATAGCAAGCCAGTGAGTAATGTGAATAAAAATAGCACAAGGACTAAACAGTAGCCTGTCAAATAAAAAAGGCAGGAAGAAAAGTGGCAGCATAGACTCTGTTTAGTTTTCTATTTTATAGCAAACTTGCTCTTTTAATATTTGACTCCCATTGACCAGTAGTTTTACAACTTCAAATTAGAATAAATATTTCAAATTCCTGTTCCCTTTGGAGACAGAGAAATCTTGGCAGGAGGGGGACATATATCTAAAGGAAGAGAAAGTTTCACAAAATCACTTCCAACCCAAATCTGATGTTGGTTGTAGCATAAAACCAATGCACATTATACGATGCAGAAAGGCAAGCAGTGTGGTAGAAACTAGAGTGTTGGATCTGGATGCAGGAAACTCAGATAGAAGACACTACTCAGCTGTGAAGCTCACTGGGTGGTCTTAGGTAAGGGTGCTTCTCAATATAACTAACTCTCATAGGGTTGTTTCAGGGATAAGAATGTAGTCTTGGGGTGTGGCCTAGAAGTTATGAAAGTTCTCTGGCTATTTCAGTGTATCTGTCAGTACAGTAGGTATACATCTATGCATGGAAGCACATGGATATAGTGACAGTCATAGCACACGTCATCTTTTTTTTAGTAGCATTGCACTACACAGGCCATAGGAAAGAGTCAGCTGTAGGGCTGTGCAACTGGATACTGTTGACCCTAAAAGTTGTCCAACTTTCCCAATATTGGATCAGACCGGCAATATCCAACATATGAAAGGCTTTCCAATAGCTTCCAAATCCTTATAATTTTAATCCAGAATCTGATTGGGAGGTTTATTACTCTCAGTTCTCTGCCTATAGTTTTTTTATGTTTCCTGTAAAAGGGAAGGAGGGGGAGAAAGTGAGGCAAATCTCCTAGCCATTTTGATCCCAGGGAGGGTTTAGAAGAGCTTCCCTTGGCCAATCACACTCTGCTGTGCAGAAATTCCCTCCCACTGCTCCTTGTGTGCTGCCGGCTGTGGAAAAGCCTTGAATTACTTCGGAGGCCCCTGTCCAGACCTAGGGTTGCCAGGTCCCTATTCTCAACCAGCGGGAGATTTTGGGGGCGGAGCCTGAAGAGGGCAGGTTTTGGGGAGGGGAGGGACTTCAATGCCATAGAGTTCAATTGCCAAAGCGGCCATTTTTCTCCAGGTGATCTGATCTCTATCAGCTGGAGATCAGTTGAATTAGAAGGAGATCTCCTGCTACTACCTGGCAGTTGGCAACCCTACCTGGACCCTTTTCTGGATTTGAGACTGGTTTGATTTGTAGCTAGCTTTTCTGTTTTCCCGGGGAGGGGGTTAGTTACAAAGGAAACACACTTGTGTTTTCAGGGGCGGGGTGAGTTGCTTTGTTGTTATTAATATATGATTATTTTAACGGCTGTTCATTGTTGTGGGGTCTTTTTTTGGGGGGGGGGGAGAAATGCCATTTAATTAAAAATAGCTGCTCCAGAAATAATTTTTCCCCATATGGGAAGAAAGATGGGTGAGGGCAACTTCTTCAGGGGGCCATAAAACTGGACCACTTCTTCCAATCCACTTGAAACTTGATTAGCTGTAATTTTGTTACTATTTGGTGAAAAAAACCAGATGCTCCAGAAAACCTGCCATTTCTCCTCCATAGGAAATAATGGATAAATATCTGATTTGCCATTAATAAAAGAAATTTTCCCAGACACAATTTTCTGATACAATAAACACCCCCGACATGTAATAAAAACAATAATCCTGTCTTTTCTGAAATTGCAAAATTGAATTGATAATTTTTCAAGGGCACACACCTAGCTGGCAGGCACCCAGATTTTCAGATTGTTGGGAGTAATTAGAAAGAGTAAATGTGGCACTGTGTAGACCATTTAACCTACAGCCTTGCACTGCCAGAATCAACTATTAGGGAGGTAAAAGGAAACAATATCCAAACAAAGACTCATCAACTGTGTTCTAGAACATTGGTATTTGAACCCTCAGGTTTACATTTGGTCAAGATTCATATTGCCTGCCTTCAGATGACCAGACAAACCAAAAGCAAGCCTCAGAAGTCCTCCTCTCCTCACAGGTGGCTCGCAGCCTGAAGACTTCCCTGTTTGTAACAAACCCAATTTGCTGTATGACATCCAAATCACAGAAAATGACAAATTCAGGTTTCTGTCTCATTTGAGACTCAAGACCAGTTCACTGAGAAATGGCAACCATTTTATACCTATATATCAGCTAACAGAGTACCGTATTTTTCGCTCCATAAGACGCACTTTTTTCCTCCTCAAAAGTGAGGGGAAATGTCTGTGTGTCTTATGGAGTGAATGTGCGCACAGAGCCGGCTGGGCACGCTGGGAGGTGGGCGGGGAAAGCCGGTTCGCACCATTCGTGAGCGCCCAGCCGGCTCTGTGCGCCCCGCCCGCCTCCCAGCTGGGATGCAGGGGGTGCACAGAGCCAGCTGGGCACGCTGGAACGACGCGAGCTGGCTGTGTGCGCCTCCCAGCTGGGAGGCGGGCGGGGCGCACAGAGCCAGCTTGCGTAGTTCCAGCGCAAGCCAGCTTTCCCCGCCCCGACGGCAAGTTGGAGGGGGCCTCTTATGGTCAGGTGCGTCTAATGGAGCGACAAATACGGTAATCTTTTTTTTCTTATTAATAATATCCTAGTAAAGTTACTATAATCAAACAATATAATCAGATATAATAAGATATGAAATGTTTTTAATATGTACTGCAATGACCAATAAGAATATATATCAAATGTAGATGGATTACTTATCCCCCTTCCCTTTTCTTTCCTGTACCCTATATCTATAATAAAATTTTAAAAAAAGAAAACCAGTATTAAAACATTCTTTGTAAGTAAGGGAAAAGAGTTGTTTGGTGACCTTAACACAGTCCCTCTACACTGGGCAGCTCAAAAGGCTGTGGTGATTTTGTTAATCCAAAAGGAACTGAACGATAACCGGAGTTAATCAGAACTGTTATCATTCAAAATCGGTTCTTGTAGGTTATCCGGCCTGTGTGACCGTGTTCTTGTATTTTCTTTCCTGACATTTTGGCATCAGCTGTGGCAGGCATCTTCAGAGGACAGTGTCCTTCAGTGTTACTCCTCTGAAGATGCCTGCCACAGCTGCTGGCGAAACGTCAGGAAAGAAAATACCAAGACCATGGTCACACAGCCCGGATAACCTACAAGAACCGATGAACTCTGACCGTGAAAGCCTTCGACAATATTATTCAAAATGTTTCGCCTAATATTTTGTAACTTTCTTAGATTCACACACTACTTCAGAAAACAGTATTCTAAGTAAACTGACACTCTTTACCTTCAAGAAAACAAACCAAAAATATCTACCAGAAATATTCTTACCTTTCATTGTTGTTTTTGTAGGTTCAGAGAAGAGAGGAATGAGCAGGAGGTAGATGAGGTAGACAAATGAAAGCCCATTGTAGCGGAATGCACATGCTGCATGGATAAAGGGTGGGGGAGAGACACCAAGTGAGTTTATACAATGAATGCATCCAGCAATTGATTCAAATCGATTGTCCACACACTC